>NC_081549.1:14153287-14166377 GCF_901000735.1 Corylus avellana
AGCATGAGTTTTCATAGAACAACTCTTGTGCGACTACTTAACAAGAATGAATAAAAAATGAATGGGTCGCACAATCATTTGGTTGGGGCCAACAGTCTCGCTTTATGGGTTGTTAGATTTGGTCGTGTTGATTTCTTCTTCGTACGATTGTTTTTTTATTTATTTTAGAAAACGTGAGAAACAAAAGAAATCAGACAAGTATCATCATTTTCACTAATTAAGCATTATTTGTTGTGTGTTTATCAAATTTAGTTTATTTGTTTCCTTCGCTCCCGCCAAGCAGCATAAATCTAAGCCACTTGGAGCCTTTGGATTGAGGATTCTAATCTTGAGGGTCCCCTCTAAATAGGAATTTTTTTTTTTTTTTTTTTTTTTTTTTAAATTTTTTTTTTATTTTTTATTTTATTATTATTTTTTATTAATTAGATCTTCACCTTGCTGAAATCATCGAATGGATCATTTTGATTGTGATGTTGGATACAGGCCGATATATAAAAGCTTAAAAAATCGCATCACTTCCAGCCATTCTTGTTTTGCTTCTTTTGCTTCTTTCTGTTCTTCTTTGTTTTTAAAAATTTTAATTTTATTTTTTTAGACATAATTTTTTTTTTTTTTATGTGATACTTGATATTTATGATTTAGCTTTGTGCAATGGCAACATTTATGTTAAGAGTAATACTATTTAGTAGATTCATACACAACTGTTATACAGCTACAAATGACGTCATCTAATTATATGATAATGATAATTGTATAAGAGTTTATTAAATAGAAGTATTTGTTTGTTAAATGAATGGAATGAGTGGTTTAAAAATTGGGTCAAACTCATTGAGTTAATTGTAAAAATTAGGAAATTTTTTTACTTAATCCCATGAACATTCATCACTTTTGTAATTACCTCTCAAATTTTAAAATATTTTAATTTAGTGTATCGAACTTTTAATTTTTTGTAACGTCGCCCATCTGTTATGTTTTCCTGTTAAATCATGACAAAATTTTCAAACTACCAATATATATATATTTTTTAAAATTTATTTATCATAAAAATATAAAATAAAAAATTGCAAAGATTCAGGTGTGAGTATTTTTGCAAATTCTACCCGAATCTTTGCAATTTTCTTGTCTTTTTTTTTTTTCAACAAAAAAAGAAAGAGGGTATTTCAGTAATTTTGACATCACTCCATTAGGATTGAATGGAAGATGTATGACATTGCAAAAAATTTGAAGTTCAATATTCTAAATTAAGATTTTTTTTTATGAGTAATTGCAAAAATGATAAAAATTAAAAAGAGTTAAATGAAATTTCTCCTAAAAATTAACAACTTAAACATCAATTTATAATGAATTTTCCCTTAATAAAAACACACGTGGAGCACCGAATTGTACCTACTAATTGGTACAGTAGGATCATAACTTTTCTATCTCTTTCACAAAGATTTGTTGTTAAAAAGACTGTCATTTTCTAATGACATTTTTTTTTTTTTTTTTTTTTTTTAAATTTTTATAAAATACACATGCTTGTTTTAAAAAAATCCAAACAAATGTAGAGCGACTCTTTACTTATATAAATATAAATATATTTTTTAATAAAAAAAAAGTGGTCATTTGTGTAACTGTGTAAGTACTCTTTGTAAAGGAGTAGGTTAACTAAACGACCACCCTTAGACCTTTTTTTGGCAAGAAGTAAAAGATTTTAAACTTGCAACTTTGTCCTTTAAGCTCACAAAATACTCGAGCCATGTAAATAAAGAAGAATATTAGTATTGATACATCTCAAGCAAAAGACATTTTAATTAGAAAAAAGAAGAAGCAAAAGACATTTTACCACCAATAAAATTATAAAATGATTGTAAAGATTTTAAATGTCCAAAAGTCAACAACCCTTCATGAAATTAAAGACGAAAGGCAAAAAATAAAAAAATAAAATTGCAGAATTGATGCCTCTCAAGTCCAAATATATATATATATATATATATATATATATATATAGGTGTCGTTGAAATGTCCAGTTTCGACGAAATATATATATAATTATTTAAATTTTTTTTTTTCACTTATTTCAATGTTGACATCCATTTCGTCGAAACTGGACATTTCAACGACACCGTGCCATTAGTTTATTTCAAAGGCCTTTAGAACACTTCATGTATTACGGATATGCTTTTGTCGTGGCATCTTCGGGAGACAATATAGACGTTGCTAGCGTCGGGAATTTAAGGTTTTTATTGGAGGTATATATATATATACGTAAACTTTTGTCGTGGCATCTTCGGGAGACAATATAAACGTTGCTAGCGTCGGGAATTTAAGGTTTTTATCTCTCTCTCTCTCTCTCTCTCTCTATATATATATATATATATATATCTCATTTCAGGTGTTTTTGGTGGGGATTTGTTCTCTCTATTGCTTGGATGTGTATGGGAGATTTTAATGAAATTACGAATCTTTCACAAAAATATGAGGTTGGTCTACGACCTGACAGATAAATGAAAGCATTTAGAGAAGTTTTGGAGAATTGCAACTTCAGTGATTTGGGGTACGTGTGGTCTAAGTTTACGTGGTGCAACAATAAAGAAGATAATAATTTTACTAAAGAAAGACTTGATCGTGTGGTGGCCAATTCGGAGTGGTGTGATAATTTTGGGGATGTGGATATTTTTGTTGTGTCAGCCAGAAGCTTAGACCATTGCCCTCTGTTCATTACTTATGGTGAATAGAGGGTTGAGATTGCGGATTCGGGTTAGAATTTCAAATTTGATACAAGTTGGTTGGTCAATGACACATCCTATAAAGTAAATAAAAAAGCCCGGGAAGTTGGTGAGTTTGAGGGGACACTCTGGATAGCATGTAAGATGGTTTTTTTTTTATGAAAAATGTTTAGTTGAAAACATTTTTTGGTGTTTGGCTCGTACGAAAAATTAGCGAATATTTCTTTTATTTTCATTCAATCATAAATATCGATGTTTTTCCACAACATAAAAATATTAATATAAAAAAACTAAAAAAAATCAACCTAAAATTTATGTTTAATTAAAAGATACAAATATTGACTAACATTTATAATATATTTTCAAGTTAAGAGAGCCATAAATAACTTTCAACAATACATTCAAACTATCAATAAAAATTTAATCGTAAGTACTATCATTCAAGTTCAACTACAAATAATATAATCAAGTATTAACAAACAATTTAATACTAGAAAAAATAAAACTTAATTTACTCTATGATAAGCACCGAATGTTCCACATTAATGTCCATTAACTCGCACATGATAATTCCTTAGCGTTGTTATTTGTTTGATTTTGTGTTGTTTTAGTGTTTTTAGGTTCTTAGGGAGAATGCAAGAAAAACCATTTATTTTGGACTTAAAACGTACTTTGGGAGTATTTTGGCAGCATTGGGATTGAGCCCACAGTAGAAGAGCTCGAGCGCATAAGAGGAAGGGCTCGAGCGCACATGTGCTCGAGTGCCCCAGCAACTAGGCTTGAGTGCACATGCGCTCGTGCGCATATCACCTTGGCTCGAGCGCACTCAGGTGTCCAGGATGCGGTAAGAGCTCCAAATCCACCTAGGAAAGGGTTTTCAGTCTCCTAGTCTAAGTAGGAGATTGTCTACGATTTTTCTAGGATTCCTAGGGTTTCTAGGGCTATTCTACTCCTATAAATAGGCCTCTAAGCCTTGAAGAGAAGTGTGCTTAGTTTTAGATACAAAAGATCTTTCTTGGAGGCTTGGAGAGTTGAAGAGAAGAGGAACATGGTATGATGCCATCCCAGAACCAGGATGCGCAACTAATTCTGTAATAGGAGATACACAAATTTCAATTAGTGCAAAGTGAACTAACACATAGTCATGAGGCTTCAAAATAATTCCAACATGAATGAATCACCATCTCAGAATTCATTGGACTCCATATCAAATGAAACAACCAAGGCATACTTCTATTTTTTTTTTTTTTTTTTTGTAGGCTTTGCAATGCTTAGCTCCCTTAAGCTTTCTAGTTGACCTATGTATCGAGTGTTAAGTCAATGTCTCCCAAACCAAATGGCTTTAGGGCATTAGGTGTGAAGACACCCTTAAGGACTTACTAACTCGAGTAAAAAAGGCTACGAAACTAAGCTAGCCATTTTATTAATCAACCAAAAAATTTCACTTTTTGACGCGAACACTTACTGCTTAATGAGGCAAGAGGTCCAGTTACTCAGCGAAAAATTCAAACTTGATTTATTTATTTATTTATTTTTATACATGTATAGCATGCCAAAGTTATTCATCCAATATGTCACCCAACAGAATTCAAGACATTGAAAACAAACATAATTGGTCTCAAAATTCATACCTCACAAACATGTGCTAGTGTGCTCAAGATAGATTTAAATTGAAACAAGAAGCATCTCATGTTGCCGAAAGTAAGTAACAAGACTCAAAATTCCTAAGTCATATGATCATGTGTTCATAACTTTGAGCCTATCAATGAAATTTAAACTAGAATCAAAGCTCAACCATATGCTTAAGAATGACATAACAACAAAAATGGACCGTGTTTTGTTTTTCCATACCCCCAAACTTGAGCCATACATTGTCCCCAATGTATGTATAGAACTAAAGAATAAGATCAAGAGTATAGGAATACCTGAATGAGTAGATGGGGGCATATCATACCCCCAAACTTGAATGCAAAAACACATGTCCTAAAAAAAAGGTGATACTCTAACCAAATACCAATCAAGTGCATATATTGTTGTAAAAATATAATCAAATAATGAAGCAACAATGGATAAAATAAACCTGGATGGAGATCATGTACCCTGGTGGAGTGAGGAGTCAAGCGCACAGGGTCTGCGCTTGATCCTATGAGGTATTTCTCAATGTAAGTCCGAGTCCCGAAGGATCTTACCTCGATCCTCCAGAAGTCCAAGCAAGCTCTTCCATCCCTTCTTCTTTATGATCATGTAGCACTCCACAAGGAAGCGGATTCCTGTTAAAATCCCGAAGCTGCTTCTTCCATCTAATAGGTCTTGATGCTCCCCGTGATGATGTTCAGGGTGTTTGTCCCGAACTGGCTTCATAATCAACCTCTTGTCTCTATGGGAGTTCTTAAAAACTGGGGTAGCCAGGGAATTTGCCAAAAAAATTTCCACCCCAATGAAATCCACTTCAGCAACCTTTGAATGAAATATGCCTCCTGTGGGGTTATCATCAGGTGGTGGAGTACTTGAAGTGAGAGGCATAGGCTCCGGTGGGTTGTCCCATGATGGAACTTCAGAGGGAGGATCAGGTGGTGGGTCTTCAACAGTTTTTCCAATGTCATCCAAGAAGAAACATGCATTCTGATCGGGCGCCTTTTGGAAGGCATTGAAGATGTTCAATCTGATCTTCATATTCCCAAAAGAGATCTTCATTACTCTGGTCCGGCAATTGATGCATGCATTGGCTGTGGCAAGGAAAGGACGCCTAAGGATGACTGGAATCTGCTTCTCTGGATTTAAGACCGGTTCTGTGTCCAGAACTATAAAGTCAACTGGATAGTAGAACTTGTCCACCTTGATAATGACATCTTCCACAATCCCACGGGGTTTCTTGATCGAGCGGTCGGCCAATTGCAAGACAGTACTTGTCATTTTCAATTCCCCTAAGCCCAGTTTCTGATATACCGAGTATGGAAGCAGATTAACACCAACTCCTAAGTCGTGGAGAGTTCTCTCAATCTCAGTGTTTCCGATGATGCACGAAATTGTAGGCCTTCCAGGGTCTTTGAACTTTGGAGGAGTGTTATGCTGAATCAGAGAGCTTACTTGCTCGGTGAGAATGACCTTCTTGGGAATGTGCTTCTGACTCTTCCTCTTTTGAGTGCACAAGTCCTTGAGAAATTTTGCATAGGCTAGAATTTGCTTGATGGCATCAAGGAGTAGGATGTTGATTTGAACCTGCTTGAAGGCTTCCATCATATCTTGTATCTTCTCTCCTTGTTTCCCGAAGTGGGAGGGTGCCTTAAGTCGCTCTGGGAATGGGACCTTAGGCTCATATGGTACCTCAGGAGTGGGGGCAGATGATGAAGATGCCTCGATGCTTACTTGTTTACCCTTGTCCTGATGCAAATTCTGTAGGGCCTCAATTTGCTCATCCTTCTTTTCTTCCACATGATTGTCAACCAGTCTTCCGCTTCGCAATGTGGTGACGGCTTGAATTTGCTCCAGATGAGGCGTGCTTTCTTCTACCATGTATAGTCCCCTAGGGTTGGTCACTGGTTGACTTGGAAGCTTTCCTTCATCCCTCCTATTGAGGGCATTGGCAAGTTGTCCTACTTGAGCTTCTAGCTTGGCAATGGATTGGGAATGTGAGTTTACTATTTCCTCTTGAGATTTGACTGTCTACTTTATCTCGCCCGCCAGCTCACTCATCATTTTTAGCATCCGATCCTCAAAATTAGAATCTGAGGGAGGTGGTGCGGCCTAGTATTGTTGCTGTGGAGGCTGGTAAGTGGAATGAGGTTGGTAAGGTTGCCTATTGGATTGAGCTTGATTGTGTGGCCCTGGGGCTGGGTTGCCCACATTTGAGTTCTTCCATGAGAAATTTGGACGATTTCTCCACCCGGGGTTGTAAGTATTGGAATATGGATCATTACCCGGTTTGGAGAAAGCTGCATTAGCCTGCTCATTACCAACACCAGTAAAATTTCCAGCAAGATGGCAGTTATTTACATGATGCATAGGACTTGAACAAAATGAGCAAGATTCATGTGGTTTGTGCATGTGGGCAGTATTAGGAGCAAAACCAGCAGTCATCCATTGGTCTAGCTTCTTGGTGATAGCCTCAACTACTTGGTTGGCCATGTTTGGGGAATGGCCTGCTTTATACAAACTCTCTGTCTCGAGTGCTTTAGGTGCTGGTGCCCTTTGTCTGGTGGAAACCTGCTAAAGAGAATTATTACTCAAATTTTCAAACATAGACCATGCTTCATCTCCGCTTTTTAACATGAATGCTCCTCCACATGATGCATCCACCATTTTTCTATTGGACTCGGTCAGGCCATCATAAAAACACTACACTAGATGCCATTTCGGGACAACGTGGTATGGACATGATCTAAGCAAGCTCTGCAGCCTATCCTAGGTCTCATGGAAATCTTCTCCCTCATATTGGGAGAAGGTAATGATAGCTCTCCTAGTGTCCTTGGTCATTCCTATGGGATAACACTTCTTAAGAAATTCTTGTTGCAATTGAGCCCAAGAAGTGATAGAGTTGGGTGTTAAGGATTGGAACCAATGTTTGGCCTTTTCCTTGAGGGAGAAAGGAAAAAGACGCATCCTTAGGGCATCCTCAGTGAATCCGTTCATTTAAGTGGTATCACAAATTGCTTCGAAATCACTGAGGAAGTCATAAGGATTTTCAGTGCTAAGCCCTAGGAATGAAGGTAAACTTTGTATAGTGCTGGGCTTAATTTCATAATGGGTTGCCGTAATTTCTGGCAGCCAGAGACATGTGGGAGTAGTGTAAGTTGTAGGAAGATAATGATCTTGCAAAGCTACGTGGTTACCGTCTCCCATGGTATCAGTGGAACGCTCTTCTAGCAAATTAGGGGTCCTTTGGGATCTAATTTGTCTAAGAGTGCGTTCAATTTCAAGGTCGCAAGAAATTAATGGAAAAGGCAAAGAACGGCTACCGAGCATAAACAAAACAGAAAATAAAGAAATACTAAGCTAAAACAGAAAAGTAAAGCTCACAAACGGCCCTTAGATGCGCTGGGATTTTGGATGCAGGTTGCCGCAAGTGCGCTCAATCGCACGGCAGGGTGCGCTCGAGCGTACTGTTGCAGATGGGTGCGAGCGCAAGAGGGGAGGGTTCGAGCGCTGCTGGCTTGATGCCTGCTGGAATGCGTCCGTGCGCTCGGTCGCACGTGACCGGCGCTCGATCGCAGTCACAGAGAAGGCAACTTACGGACCTGTTTGCAAATTCTAAAAAAATAAAAACCAAACACACAACAGAATTAAAATTAGCAACTTAAAACAGAAAAATAAATTATTAAGCTAAAATCAATCCTTAAATTGAGATAATGAAACCGTTAAGCAGTCCCCGGCACCGGCGCCAAAAATTGATGTGGTATTTTTGTGACCAAAAATATCAATAATAAAAATAACCACTTGCAATAGGAATAATCTTTGTAGGATACAACTATATTGAGGGTGTCGAGCCTCAAGGACTACAGGGGTTTAATTATCAAAATTTAAAAGATTAAAGTTAACTTAATTAAAAAGGAGATTTGATTTGATTTGCTTAAAAAAACTAAAGTGCATGAAAATAAAAAGAGTAAATATATGAGAGAGAGAGTAGGGTATTGATTTCACCACAATCCGCACATCAATGGTTAACCATATTTAATTCTAGCAATTCATTGTATGCATGTTATAGTTTCAACAAGAAAACATATGATAATAATTTCATACAATCAATGGAATAGCATAACCCATCTTCGGTTGGCACGGATCGTCTACCTAAATTACACTAAACTAGGGTGTAGTACGATCCGTCTTTCTTAGGTATGGTCTATCTATCCTTATTGATTGCATGCTACTTAAGAACCATTGTATAACCATCATTCTTATAATCACAGAAAATAAGAATGATTTGAGTTCAATAATAGTAAAATAATTTCTAAGACAAGATAAGAATTTTACTACTATTGAATTGGAATTAAAGAACAATTGCATTTAATATGAAGAACATAAATAAATTATAGCAATCCTCAGAGTTATACAATATACATGCATAAATTGAGAACTAGAAATTAAATACAATCAAACCATTGTACTTGGAAAGGGTTACATCAAATTATAGCAATCCTCAGAGTTATACAATATACATGCATAAATTGAGAACTAGAAATTAAATACAATCAAACCATTGTACTTGGAAAGGGTTACATCAATGCCCCACAATTGGGTTTAGCCGCTCATTATCTTCTAAACTTCATAGACAATTTACTGAAATTTTAACTCTAGAAAGCGGTGTCTTTTTTCTCAATGCTTAGAGGCCTATGTATAGGGATTAGGAGAACCCTAAAAACCCTAGAAATCACAGAAAAATCATAATTCTGTCTCTCAGTTGGATTGGGAGACCTAGAAAAACTTTCCTTATCAATTCCGGACTCCTTTTTGCCATTGCCGCGCGTGTGTGCTCGAGTGCACTGGAGCTATAGTAACTGCTACAGTGAATTTGCTACAGTACTGCAACAGTGATGCTACAGTACTTGAAATGCATTTTGAGCCTAAAATCAATGATTTTCTTGTATCTTTATTAAACACCTGAAAACACAAAAACAAAACAAAATCAAACAAATAACAACGCAATGGAATTAACATATCCAAATTAAGGGGCTTCAATGTGCAACATTCGGCACTTATCATGCACCAAATAGTCTCTCTTGATTTTCTATTTCATTATTTATTTTTTTCTCCAAGCTATTGGTTGGTCTTGGTTTAAGGAAAATATTAAATTCATTATAGATGCGACGTGTGCGAATTAATCAAATCAATTGGATACTTTATACCACAGAATAAGGAGTGGAGAAGGAACGGAAATTGAAAAAGGAAAGGGAATATATAACATTTTATAAGAACAAACAAGCATGCATTCATATTGAGAGTAAAATATGTCATTTGAATACAGTTCTTCCTAAATGTTTTTGTAGTGAAAAAACAAAATAAAGTTATAAACCTATTTAATAAAGTAACTTGAAAACTGAGTTAAAAAAATATGTCGTTATAATAATTGATTATCACATGCTTTTTTTTTTTTTTTTACGAAGATTAAGTAATGAGACTCATATATTTTTGAATCACGTATTATAGGATTGATTTTACGCTCAATTCAATTTAAATAAGAGCATATCCAACACGGCGTCTCCTTTAGTGCATTAGTCCAATCTATCCTCGGCGGCGCCAGAGAATGAGTTGAGCGAAAGATTGTGTGCAACAAGGAGAAGGGCAAACTCAAAAATGGTTTTCGGAAACAAAAAAATATTTATATCATTTTGTGCGGCTTAAAAGGAGGTTTCCTTAAATAATCAAAAATGTTTTCGGTTTCTCCAAGATTGTTGATCGCACCAAATACAGGAAAATAAGTAAAAGCTTTTACGTCAAAATAAATGAAGCATATTCAGTTGACTAGAAAATCTGTCTTTAATTTCCATAAAGTGGGTTCCTTTTTTCTAAACCGCAGTTTATTTTCTGCCACAGCAGAAGTTTTCCAGAAGTTGCGAGAATCGTTCGACAGAGGTCATCGGTCGCTTACAGAGTTCGCCGAAATCCGTCGTTGAAGTTCGCCAGACTTTGCTGTCGACATTCGCAAGAATCCACCACCGGAGTTCGCCAACCGCCCCACAGGAGGTTGCCAAAATTTCCAGATGGAACTGCCTGAAATCTGCAAGCGTAGGTCGTCAGCCGTAACCCACCGTTGTTGATTTTCCGAATGAACAAACCGCCATAAAAATGTTTCACTAAAAACTTTTTCTAACAAAAAAAAATTTGTATTATTCGGAAAGAAACGTAGCCTAAATGAAAAATTTGACAAAATGTCGTTTCGCCACGAAGTGAAAACTCATATATAAAATTGAGGTCCTTATTTGTTGCTAGAAGAAAATAAAATTTTAGGCAATTTCTCATTGGTTAGGAAAAGGTTCTGCTAATCAATTAAACGCGACAGATTGTTTGTTAAAGTTTTTTCGTTTTTTTTTAGAACAGAACACAAAAGAAGCGTTTTTGTGAGTGTATTAGGTTATTTGTTAATATTTTTGTTTCGAGAATAATAGAAAATAAAAGGCAAAAACGGCCTGCATAGGCGAGCAACCCTTGCAACAATACCAAATGGCCTAATTATAGCCTACTTTCCCCCTTTATTGAGGGACTTCAAGGAGCCATGTAAGCTATAAAATGGCAAGTTCATGACTCATAATAACATCCTTGAGCTAATTCATCGTACTTGTTCTTAATTAATTTGCATTAAACATATCTGTATATTCTCAAATGGCTTCCGCTTGCAAATTTGTTCTCGTTGTTGTGGCCGTGCTTGTTGGCCTCATTGCATTTGTGAGTGGAGATGCAGCACTAATAAACAACGTGTGCCGCAAAACTGGAGACCCCGTGTATTGCCACAAGTGCTACAACATGTACAGCCGAAGCTCCCATGAGGATGTCAAAGCCCTCGGCCGAACATCCCTCGATTGTGCTAGCCTCGAGTCAATAACTGTGATGGGTCTCGTGGGTAAATTTGTGGTCAATGCCACAGACAAGGCCATGAAGAAATCGTACATTGATTGTGCGTTGAAGCTTCGTTCTGGGGATGACCAGATAACGGGTGCACTCAAGAGCTTTCAGAATGCACGTTATGCGGTGGCTAGCAATCAGATGTTAGTTGCTCTCAATGCTGCCCGGCAGTGCAGCACTCAGCTGCAGAAATTCAGACTCTCTCCAGCTCTTGGAAATGAATTACGTACGCTTCAGGGTTTCTGTGCCGCCGCCAACGGAGTTCTCAAACAAATTCATTGATAACTACATCTCTAAAACAAAAGTTGACATACCTACCTTTCAGTAACTCTATGTGTTTTTTTTTTTGTTTTTTCTTTGGATGAGGATGAGTGTGATCTGGAACCCACGAATTATATTTGTATATCCATCGGCGGAGTTACCTGAGAAACAAATAAACGTATAGAAATTGATTCAATCAACCATTTGCTTTGGTCATTAGTAAATTAATTGTTTTTTTTTTTTCATCTTTTCAATGAGAATGATATTCTCGTAATCAAAATAATGCAGTCATGACTATGATATTGGTATAAATAGAACCAAATGCGCCAAATAGTCTCGCTTGATTTTCTATTTCATTATTTCTTTTTTTCTCCAAGCTATTGGTTGGTCTTGGTTTATGGAAAATATTAAATTCATTATAGATGCGACGTGTGGGAATTAATCAAATCAATTGGATACTTTATACCACAGAATAAGGAGTGGAGAAGGAACGGAAATTGAAAAAGGAAAGGGAATATATAACATTTTATAAGAACAAACAAGCATGCATTCATATTGAGAGTAAAATATGTCATTTGAATACAGTTTTTCGTAAATGTTTTTGTAGTGAAAAAACAAAATAAAGTTATAAACCTATTTAATAAAGTAACTTGAAAACTGAGTTAAAAAAATATGTCGTTATAATAATTGATTATCACATGCTTTTTTTTATGAAGATTAAGTAATGAGACTCATATATTTTGGAATCACGTATTATAGGATTGATTTTACGCTCAATTCAATTTAAATAAGAGCATATCCAACACGGCGTCTCCTTTAGTGCATTAGTCCAATCCATCCTCGGCGGCGCCAGAGAATGAGTTGAGCGAAAGATTGTGTGCAACAAGGAGAAGGGCAAACTCAAAAATGGTCTTCGGAAACAAAAAAATATTTATATCATTTTGTGCGGCTTAAAAGGAGGTTTCCTTAAATAATCGAAAATGTTTTCGGTTTCTCCAAGATTGTTGATCGCACCAAATACAGGAAAATAAGTAAAAGCTTTTACGTCAAAATAAATGAAGCATTTTCAGTTGACTAGAAAAGCTGTCTTTAATTTCGATAAAGTGGGTTCCTTTTTTCTGAACCGCAGTTTATTTTCTTCTACTGTAGAAGTTTTCCAGAACTTGTGAGGATCGTTCGACAGAGGTCATCGGTCGCTTACAGAGTTCGCCGAAATCCATCGTTGAAGTTCGCCAGACTTTGCTGTCGACATTCGCAAGAATCCACCGCCGGAGTTCGCCAACCGCCCCACAGGAGGTTGCCAAAATTTCCAGATGGAACTGGCTGAAATCTGCTAGCGTAGGTCGTCAGCCGTAACCCACCGTTGTTGATTTTCCGAATGAACAAACCGCCATAAAAATGTTTCACTAAAAACTTTTTCTAACAAAAAAAAATTTGTATTATTCGGAAAGAAACGTAGCCTAAATGAAAAATTTGACAAAATGTCGTTTCGCCACGAAGTCAAAACTCATATATAAAATTGAGGTCCTTATTTGTTGCTAGAAGAAAATAAAATTTTAGGCAATTTC
>NC_081549.1:14166397-14248126 GCF_901000735.1 Corylus avellana
TCATTTTGTGCTGCTTAAAAGGAGGTTTCCTTAATTAATCGAAAATGTTTTCGGTTTCTCCATGATTGTTGATCGCACCAAATACTGGGAAATAAGTAAAAGGTTTTACGTCAAAATAAATGAAGCATTTTCAGTTGACTAGAAAATCTATCTTTAATTTCCATAAAGTGGGTTCCTTTTTTCTAAACCGCAGTCTATTTTCTGCCATTGCAGAAGTTTACCAGAAGTTGCGAGAATCGTTCGACGGTGGTCATCGGTCGCTTATAGAGTTCGCCGGAATCCATAGCTGAAGTTCGCTAGACTTTGCTGTTGACATTCGCAAGAATCCACCGCCGGAGTTCGCCAACCGCCCCACAGGAGGGTGCCAAAATTTTTCGATGGAACTAGCTGAAATCAACTAGCGTAGGTCGTCAGCCGTAACCCACTATAGTTGATTTTCCATACGAACAAACTGCCAAAAAAGGGTTTCACTAAAAACATTTTCTAACAAAAAAAAATATGTATTATTCGGAAAGAAACGTAGCCTAAATGAAAAATTTGACAAAATGTCGTTTTGCCACGAAGTCGAAACTCATATATAAAATTAAGGTCCTTATTTGTTGCTAGAAGCAAATAAATTTTTAAGCAATTTCTCAGTGGTTAGAAAAAGGAGCTGCTAATCAATTAAACGCGAAAGATCATTTGTTAAAGTTTTTTTTTTTTTTTTTCCTCAGAACAGAAAATAAAAGAAGCGTTTTTGTGAGTGTTTTTAGGTTATTTGTTAATATTTTTGTTTTGAGAATAATAGAAAATAAAAGGCAAAAATGGCCTGAATAGGCGAGCAACCCATGTAGCAATACCAAATGGCCTAATTATAGCCTACTTCCACCCTTTATTGAGGGACTTCAAGGAGCCTTGTAAGCTATAAAATGGCAAGTTCATGGCTCATAATAACATCCTTGAGTTGATTCATTGTACTTGTTCTTAATTAATTTGCATTAAACACATCTATATATTCTCAAATGGCTTCCCCTTGGAAATTTGTTCTCGTTGTTGTGGCCATGCTTGTTGGCCTCATTGCATTTGTGAGTGGAAATGCAGCACTAATAAACAACGTGTGCAGCAAAACTGGAGACCCCGTGTATTGCCACAAGTGCTACAACATGTACAGCCGAAGCTCCCATGAGGATGTCAAAGCCCTCGGAAGAACATCCCTCGATTGTGCTAGCCTCGAGTCAATAACCGTGACGGGTCTCGTGGATAAATTTGTGGTCAATGCCACAAACAAGGCCATGAAGAATTCGTACATTGATTGTGCGTTGAAGCTTCGTTCTGGGGATGACCAGATAACGGGTGCACTCAAGAGCTTTCAGAATGCACGTTATGCGGTGGCTAGCAACCAGATGTTAGTTGCTCTCAATGCTGCCCGGCAGTGCAGCACTCAGCTGCAGAAATTTAGACTCTCTCCAGCTCTTGGAAATGAATTACGTACGCTTCAGGGTTTCTGTGCAGCCGCCAACGGAGTTCTCAAACAAATTCATTGAGAACTACATCTCTAAAACAAAAGTTGATATACCTACCTTTCAGTAACTCTATGTGTTTTTTTCTTTTCTCTCTGGATGAGAATGAGTGTGATCTGAAACCCCACAAATTATATTTGTATATCCATCGGCGGAGTTATCTAAGAAACAAATAAACGTATAGAAATTGATTCAATCAACCATTTGCTTTGGTCATTAGTAAATTAATTGTTTTTTTTTTTTTTTTTTCTTCTTTTCAATGAGAATGATATTCTCGTAATCAAAATAATGCAGTCATGACTATGATATTGGTATAAATAGAACCAAATGCGCCAAATAGTCTCGCTGGATTTTCTATTTCTTTATTTCTTTTTTTCTCCAAGCTAATGGTGGGTCTTGGTTTATGGAAAATATTAAATTCATTATAGATGCGACGTGTACGAATTAATCAAATCAATTGGATACTTTATACCACAGAATAAGGAGTGGAGAAGGAACGGAAATTGAAAAAGGAAAGGGAATATATAACATTTTATAAGAACGAACAAGCATGCATTCATATTGAGAGTAAAATATGTCATTTGAATACAGTTTTTCGTAAATGTTTTTGTAGTGAAAAAACAAAATAAAGTTATAAACCTATTTAATAAAGTAACTTGAAAACTGAGTTAAAAAAAATATGTCGTTATAATAATTGATTATCACATGCTTTTTTTTATGAAGATTAAGTAATGAGACTCATATATTTTGGAATCACGTATTATAGGATTGATTTTACGCTCAATTCAATTTAAATAAGAGCATATCCAACACGGCGTCTCCTTTAGTGCATTAGTCCAATCCATCCTCGGCGGCGCCAGAGAATGAGTTGAGCGAAAGATTGTGTGCAACAAGGAGAAGGGCAAACTCAAAAATGGTCTTCGGAAACAAAAAAATATTTATATCATTTTGTGCGGCTTAAAAGGAGGTTTCCTTAAATAATCGAAAATGTTTTCGGTTTCTCCAAGATTGTTGATCGCACCAAATACAGGAAAATAAGTAAAAGCTTTTACGTCAAAATAAATGAAGCATTTTCAGTTGACTAGAAAAGCTGTCTTTAATTTCGATAAAGTGGGTTCCTTTTTTCTGAACCGCAGTTTATTTTCTTCTACTGTAGAAGTTTTCCAGAACTTGTGAGGATCGTTCGACAGAGGTCATCGGTCGCTTACAGAGTTCGCCGAAATCCATCGTTGAAGTTCGCCAGACTTTGCTGTCGACATTCGCAAGAATCCACCGCCGGAGTTCGCCAACCGCCCCACAGGAGGTTGCCAAAATTTCCAGATGGAACTGGCTGAAATCTGCTAGCGTAGGTCGTCAGCCGTAACCCACCGTTGTTGATTTTCCGAATGAACAAACCGCCATAAAAATGTTTCACTAAAAACTTTTTCTAACAAAAAAAAATTTGTATTATTCGGAAAGAAACGTAGCCTAAATGAAAAATTTGACAAAATGTCGTTTCGCCACGAAGTCAAAACTCATATATAAAATTGAGGTCCTTATTTGTTGCTAGAAGAAAATAAAATTTTAGGCAATTTCTCATTGGTTAGGAAAAGGTGCTGCTAATCAATTAAACGCGAAAGATTGTTTGTTAAAGTTTTTTTGTTTTTTTTTTTTTAGAACAGAACACAAAAGAAGCGTTTTTGTGAGTGTATTAGGTTATTTGTTAATATTTTTGTTTCGAGAATAATAGAAAATAAAAGGCAAAAACGGCCTGCATAGGCGAGCAACCCTTGCAACAATACCAAATGGCCTAATTATAGCCTACTTTCCCCCTTTGTCGAGGGACTTCAAGGAGCCATGTAAGCTATAAAATGGCAAGTTCATGACTCATAATAACATCCTTGAGTTAATTCATCGTACTTGTTCTTAATTAATTTGCATTAAACATATCTGTATATTCTCAAATGGCTTCCGCTTGCAAATTTGTTCTCGTTGTTGTGGCCGTGCTTGTTGGCCTCATTGCATTTGTGAGTGGAGATGCAGCACTAATAAACAACGTGTGCCGCAAAACTGGAGACCCCGTGTATTGCCACAAGTGCTACAACATGTACAGCCGAAGCTCCCATGAGGATGTCAAAGCCCTCGGCCGAACATCCCTCGATTGTGCTAGCCTCGAGTCAATAACTGTGATGGGTCTCGTGGGTAAATTTGTGGTCAATGCCACAGACAAGGCCATGAAGAAATCGTACATTGATTGTGCGTTGAAGCTTCGTTCTGGGGATGACCAGATAACGGGTGCACTCAAGAGCTTTCAGAATGCACGTTATGCGGTGGCTAGCAATCAGATGTTAGTTGCTCTCAATGCTGCCCGGCAGTGCAGCACTCAGCTGCAGAAATTCAGACTCTCTCCAGCTCTTGGAAATGAATTACGTACGCTTCAGGGTTTCTGTGCCGCCGCCAACGGAGTTCTCAAACAAATTCATTGATAACTACATCTCTAAAACAAAAGTTGATATACCTACCTTTCAGTAACTCTATATGTTTTTTTTTTTGTTTTTTCTTTGGATGAGGATGAGTGTGATCTGGAACCCACGAATTATATTTGTATATCCATCGGCGGAGTTACCTGAGAAACAAATAAACGTATAGAAATTGATTCAATCAACCATTTGCTTTGGTCATTAGTAAATTAATTGTTTTTTTTTTTTCATCTTTTCAATGAGAATGATATTCTCGTAATCAAAATAATGCAGTCATGACTATGATATTGGTATAAATAGAACCAAATGCGCCAAATAGTCTCGCTTGATTTTCTATTTCATTATTTCTTTTTTTCTCCAAGCTATTGGTTGGTCTTGGTTTATGGAAAATATTAAATTCATTATAGATGCGACGTGTGGGAATTAATCAAATCAATTGGATACTTTATACCACAGAATAAGGAGTGGAGAAGGAACGGAAATTGAAAAAGGAAAGGGAATATATAACATTTTATAAGAACAAACAAGCATGCATTCATATTGAGAGTAAAATATGTCATTTGAATACAGTTTTTCGTAAATGTTTTTGTAGTGAAAAAACAAAATAAAGTTATAAACCTATTTAATAAAGTAACTTGAAAACTGAGTTAAAAAAATATGTCGTTATAATAATTGATTATCACATGCTTTTTTTTATGAAGATTAAGTAATGAGACTCATATATTTTGGAATCACGTATTATAGGATTGATTTTACGCTCAATTCAATTTAAATAAGAGCATATCCAACACGGCGTCTCCTTTAGTGCATTAGTCCAATCCATCCTCGGCGGCGCCAGAGAATGAGTTGAGCGAAAGATTGTGTGCAACAAGGAGAAGGGCAAACTCAAAAATGGTCTTCGGAAACAAAAAAATATTTATATCATTTTGTGCGGCTTAAAAGGAGGTTTCCTTAAATAATCGAAAATGTTTTCGGTTTCTCCAAGATTGTTGATCGCACCAAATACAGGAAAATAAGTAAAAGCTTTTACGTCAAAATAAATGAAGCATTTTCAGTTGACTAGAAAAGCTGTCTTTAATTTCGATAAAGTGGGTTCCTTTTTTCTGAACCGCAGTTTATTTTCTTCTACTGTAGAAGTTTTCCAGAACTTGTGAGGATCGTTCGACAGAGGTCATCGGTCGCTTACAGAGTTCGCCGAAATCCATCGTTGAAGTTCGCCAGACTTTGCTGTCGACATTCGCAAGAATCCACCGCCGGAGTTCGCCAACCGCCCCACAGGAGGTTGCCAAAATTTCCAGATGGAACTGGCTGAAATCTGCTAGCGTAGGTCGTCAGCCGTAACCCACCGTTGTTGATTTTCCGAATGAACAAACCGCCATAAAAATGTTTCACTAAAAACTTTTTCTAACAAAAAAAAATTTGTATTATTCGGAAAGAAACGTAGCCTAAATGAAAAATTTGACAAAATGTCGTTTCGCCACGAAGTGAAAACTCATATATAAAATTGAGGTCCTTATTTGTTGCTAGAAGAAAATAAAATTTTAGGCAATTTCTCATTGGTTAGGAAAAGGTTCTGCTAATCAATTAAACGCGACAGATTGTTTGTTAAAGTTTTTTCGTTTTTTTTTAGAACAGAACACAAAAGAAGCGTTTTTGTGAGTGTATTAGGTTATTTGTTAATATTTTTGTTTCGAGAATAATAGAAAATAAAAGGCAAAAACGGCCTGCATAGGCGAGCAACCCTTGCAACAATACCAAATGGCCTAATTATAGCCTACTTTCCCCCTTTATTGAGGGACTTCAAGGAGCCATGTAAGCTATAAAATGGCAAGTTCATGACTCATAATAACATCCTTGAGCTAATTCATCGTACTTGTTCTTAATTAATTTGCATTAAACATATCTGTATATTCTCAAATGGCTTCCGCTTGCAAATTTGTTCTCGTTGTTGTGGCCGTGCTTGTTGGCCTCATTGCATTTGTGAGTGGAGATGCAGCACTAATAAACAACGTGTGCCGCAAAACTGGAGACCCCGTGTATTGCCACAAGTGCTACAACATGTACAGCCGAAGCTCCCATGAGGATGTCAAAGCCCTCGGCCGAACATCCCTCGATTGTGCTAGCCTCGAGTCAATAACTGTGATGGGTCTCGTGGGTAAATTTGTGGTCAATGCCACAGACAAGGCCATGAAGAAATCGTACATTGATTGTGCGTTGAAGCTTCGTTCTGGGGATGACCAGATAACGGGTGCACTCAAGAGCTTTCAGAATGCACGTTATGCGGTGGCTAGCAATCAGATGTTAGTTGCTCTCAATGCTGCCCGGCAGTGCAGCACTCAGCTGCAGAAATTCAGACTCTCTCCAGCTCTTGGAAATGAATTACGTACGCTTCAGGGTTTCTGTGCCGCCGCCAACGGAGTTCTCAAACAAATTCATTGATAACTACATCTCTAAAACAAAAAGTTGATATACCTACCTTTCAGTAACTCTATATGTTTTTTTTTTTTTTTCTTTGGATGAGGATGAGTGTGATCTGAAACGCACGAATTATATTTGTATATCCATCGGCGGAGTTACCTGAGAAACAAATAAACGTATAGAAATTGATTCAATCAACCATTTGCTTTGGTCATTAGTAAATTAATTGTTTTTTTTTTCTTCTTTTTCAATGAGAATGATATTCTCGTAATCAAAATAATGCAGTCATGACTTTGATATTGGTATAAATAGAACCAAATGCGCCAAATAGTCTCGCTTGATTTTCTATTTCATTATTTCTTTTTTTCTCCATGCTAATGGTGGGTCTTGGTTTATGGAAAATATTAAATTCATTATAGATGCGACGTGTACGAATTAATAAAATCAATTGGATACTTTATACCACAGAATAAGGAGTGGAGAAGGAACGGAAATTGAAAAAGGAAAGGGAATTTATAATATTTTATAAGAACAAACAAGCATGCATTTATATTGAGAGTAAAATATGTCATTTGAATACAGTTTTTCCTAAATGTTTTTGTAGTGAAAAAAAAAAAGGTTATAAACCTATTTAATAAAGTAACTTGAAAATTGAGTTAAAAAAATGTGTCGTTATAATAATTGATTATCACATGCTTTTTTTATGATGATTAAGTAATGAGACTCATATATTTTTGAATCACGTATTATAGGATTGATTTTACACTCAATTCAATTTAAATAAGAGCATATTCAACATGGCGTCTCCTTTAGTGCATTAGTCCAATCTATGCTCGGCGGCGCCAGAAAATGAGTTGAGCGAAAGATTGTGTGCAACAAGGAGAAGGTCAAACTCAAAAATGGTTTTCGGAAAAAAAAAAAAATATATATATTTATATCATTTTGTGCGGCTTAAAAGGTGGTTTCCTTAAATAATCGAAACTGTTTTCGGTTTCTCCAAGATTGTTGATCGCACCAAATACTGGAAAATAAGTAAAAGCTTTTACGTCAAAATAAATGAAGCTTTTTCAGTTGACTAGAAAAGCTGTCTTTAATTTCGATAAAGTGGGTTCCTTTTTTCTGAACCGCAGTTTATTTTCTTATGCTGTAGAAATTTTCCAGAACTTATGAGGATCATTCAATAGTGGTCATCGGTCGCTTACAGAGTTCGCCGAAATCCATTGTCGAAGTTCGCTAGACTTTGCTGTCGACATTCGCAAGAATCCAGTGCCGGAGTTCGCCAACCGACCTACAGGAGGGTGCCAAAATATCCCGATGGAACTTGCTGAAATTTGCTAGCGTAGGTCGTCAACCGTAACCCACCGTTTTTGATTTTCCGAACGAACAAACTACCGAAAAATGTTTCACTAAAAACATTTTCTAACAAAAAAAAATATGTATTATTCGGAAAGGAACGTAGCCTAAATGAAAAATTTGACAAAATGTCGTTTCACCACGAAGTCAAAACTCATATATAAAATTGAGGTCCTTATTTGTCGCTAAAAGAAAAGAAATTTTTAGGCAATTTCTCATTGGTTAGGAAAAGGAGCTGCGAATCAACTAAACGCGAAAGATTGTTTGTTAAAGTTTTTTTGTTTTTTTAGAACAGAACACAAAAGAAGCGTTTTTGTGAGTGTATTAGGTTATTTGTTAATATTTTTGTTTTGAAAATAATAGAAAATAAATGGCAAAAACGACCTGCATAGGTGTAGCCCTTTCCAAATAGCAATGGTTTGATTGTATTTTAATTCGGGTTTTTCTATATGCATGATGGTTGTATAACTATGAGAATTGATCTTAATGTTTATATTCAATCGTTATGAAATTATTCTCTTGTCTTAGAATGTCTTTTACATTGAGTGAACTCAATCCTTCATATTTTCTGTGATTATGTGAATGATTGTTATACAACAGTTTTAACTGACACATGATCAAGAGGATTAGATAGGCCATGCCTAGGCAAGACAGATTGTACTACACCCTAGTTTAGTGTAATCTAGGTAGACAATTCATACCAACCGAAGATGGGTTATAATATTCCATTGATTGTGTGTAGCCTATTAAGGAATCAGATAGTCCATACCTAGAAAAGACGAATTGTACCGTATCTTAGTGGTTAGGTGGATAAACCGTGCCAACCAAAGATGGATTATACTTATTTCTTAAATGATAGTATTTTCTTGACTACTCGAGTGAGACGAGCCGTATATCATGCATAATATGATTTTTTCTTATTAATTTATGATTGATCATTGTTATACGGTTAGTGGTGAAATCAACCCCTATTCTATCTCTCATAACTTTTTATCTTTATTTTTACTTTTATGTATTTATTTTTAGAAACCAAAATCAAAACAATCTCTTTTAAATTGAGTCATATTTAATCTTGAAAAGCCTGATAACAACGCATACGCAGTCATTGAGGTTCGACACCCTCTATATAGCCCTATCTTATAAGGATTAGTTCTATTGCGAATGGTTAATTTTATTATTGATATTTTTTGACACAAAAAGACCATATCAATTCTTGGCGCCGTTGCCGGGGACTGCAAGTGGTTATGTTGTTACGTTTCAAAGATTAAATTTAACTTGATTTTTTTTTCTATTTTTATTTTATTTTATTTTAATTTATTTTCTGTTTCTTTTCCTTCTTTTTCCTTTTTGTTGTTTTCTGGTTTTTCTTTTTCTTTTTCTTTATTTATTTATTTTTAATTTATTTTTATTATTATTTTTTTTCTGCTCCAAGGTCCGTAGATACGCAGGCCCTCCAGTATTGGTAGTGCGCTTGAGCCCACCCTGTAGTGGGATCGAGCGCACCTGTGCACACTGCCAGACTCCAACAAGTGGCGTGCAAGCGCATCGCCCCTACGCTCCTCTACTGTCGACAGTGCGCTTTAGCGCACCCTGTAGTACGATCGAGCGCACCTGCGTACTCTGCCAGACTCCAGCAGCTGCATTCCAGCATTCCAAGGCTGCATCTTTGGGCTATTTGTGAGTTTTTAATTTTCTTTTGCGATTTTATTTTCTTTTTGTTTTTGTAGTCATGTGGGGAGACATTCCAACACCCCATGGACCATATTCATATTGCTATAATCCTTATCACCATGTTAGAGATTGTCCTATCGTGGGAGAATTTTCTAACTATCCTTATGAGCATATCAACACACCGTTCTCTAGACCGAGGAATGACCTCTATTCTGATTCCTATAACCCAGCTTGGAGCAACTAGTCTAATTTCTCGTGGCAAGCTCAAGCTCCTGAAAATTATGCTCCACAATGTCATGAACTGCACTATCAATCATATCCGCAATTCAATGATCAATCATATTCCCCTCAATATCAATCAGCTCCACAACAACAATACCAAGAAGATGTTGAAACAAAGGCACCAAAATAAATTGAGAAGTAAGAAACAAGGAACAAAACTACCAAAATAGACACAAGGATTTAAGTGGTTTAGCCCTGACTTGGCCTACGTCCACTAGAGAAGACAGATCAAGATCTTTTATTGAGGAAAAACAAGGGAGATGCAAATAGTGGCTCACATCCAAAGACCCAAGTACACCCAAAACAACACTTGATAGTGTTTCTACAAAGAGAATTCTCTCACTCTCTCAAATGGCTCACTTGAGCTTTGGATCTTCTTTCTCTCACTATTCTCTAGCTCTCTTAGAATGGGATGATACACAAATGAGCTCTCATTCCTTTATATAGGCAAGCTCCATCAACCCTTCTTAAATGTGTTGGAAATAATTTTTGGATGGTGCGCAAATTCTCATTAATATAAAATAATTACAATATGAATATTAACAATAAAATAAATAAAATACAAGAGATGAAAATAGAGTATGGAAAGATCTCACAATGCTATAGAATCACGCAAGAACGTTGTCCTTAAAGGTTGATTCGTGCCTCTCGGAGTGTATAACTCAGTGCGATCGGATCCTTTAACACGCAACCTCCTAGGATTAGACTATAGCGTCTATCTTCATTAAGGACGCACTTCCAAATAACGAAGAGTAATAGAACAACCCAATTGTCAAAGTTGATGAGGGACTTCAGAATATTATTTTGTAGAAAAACCAATAATAAAGCATATGCCATGAAACAAGTGTTTTGCAACACATTATACGACCTTAGCCTTAGATAGAAATTAAGTGATTTTTTCCTTCTATCTCTTATATATCCTCTTACTTACCTTCAATGTATTAGTGTATATATATATATATATATATATATATAAAAAGGTCACAAACGGTTAGAACTTGGAAGCATTAAAATATTCCATGACCAAACAGTTGATAACTGTAAAACTTTTGTTAATGAGTAAAAGCCATAAACCATATTTAATGACTAACGGTCAAAACAATTAAAGAATTAAAACCCATGAAATTCTTAATGACCAACGGATACAAACGACAAAGGAATGTTAAAGATGATATTTCTTTTCCATTAAACTCATGAAGATGCTTGAATTTCAAGTAATAAAATATAATGGTAAAAAATATAAAGCTCATGAATGTCTCTAACAAATAGTAATAAAGGTTTGAAGATTAGAAACCATAAAAAATAGTATGACCTTTAGTTAAAAAATAAAAGTATGTTTGTAACATCACAACAATCCCCCACATGTTACAAACATTAAAATAGAAGGAGATTGAAAGCATGCATCGATGTGGTACCCGGAGGTTTTAACCACACCTAGGATAAATAAGTAGGAACTTAATGAATCGTGGTAGAGTTAAACTCTTTTAACGAAATCCACAAGTTAAACAAACTTATCACCCACATAACTTTCTCCAAAAATGAAAAATTAAATCAAATTAAATAAACAAAAAGTCAAATAAAATCAAATAAAGAAAATTGGGTTGTTCTATAGCGGGTTGGCGCCTTATACAGGCCATGCGCCTCTGGGCTTCATGAGTGCTCTAGAGACTTGCCAAAGTCTCATAGGAGGCGGCACCACCTCCACACTCACATAGGTGGTGTCCATCAAGATTGTGTGCAGAGAACATCCTATCCCAACAAGTAGGGACTATGGACCCATTAAGAGTTTTAAACTCATCCTTACTCACTCTGCATCTTTTATTGTTATACCATAAAATGACTTTCATGAGCACTCTAGAGACCTACCCAAGTCTCATAGAAGATAGCAACTCCACACTCAGATAGGTGGTATCCATCAAGAGTGTGTGCAGGGAACACCCCATCCCAATAGGTAGGGACTATGGATCCATTAAGAGCATTAAGCTCATCCTTAATCACTCTGCATCTTGTACTGTCTTACACCATAGGGATGGGCTCATCACTAATCTTCTCAACAAGATAGTTAATAAACATAAATTGACAGTACCATACCTCATTTCACTTGTGACTTCGTTTCCCATTAAACCTCATTCATGGGATCTCCAATCACAGAGGTTGGGTATCAATCACAGTGTTATGATTTGGGTATCAGTCCTATCCCCCTCGATGCTTCTCTCACTAGCCTTCTTGCTAGTGGCATGGTCAAAGAATCTGCAGAATTCTTTTATGACATCACAAAGTCCATGGACATATACTGGTCTCAATAAGCTACCTCACAATGTTATGCACTTTCTCATTATAAATTCTTTACTCGAGCTTTGGCAGCCTTCTCTAAAGCAATTAACTTTGACTCCATAGTAAATCTTGTTATGCAAGTATTTTTGAGGACTTTCAAGAGATAGATCCTCCGGCCGGAGTAAACACATAATAACCATTTGTAGGCTTTGCTCATCTGAATTAATAATACAGTTGCATTCCTTTCAATATAGCAGGATAATCACAATAAGACAAACCTAAATTAATTGTGCCCTTTGAGAATCTCAACAATTTAGAGATCGCATCACAATGGCTCAATACCATGATTATGAGTATATCTACTAAATTTACTAACAATATATGTAATACCAAGGCATATACATTTTGTCAAAACATTAAGCTACCAATGATTTGTGCATATTTTTCTTGCAATAACACCATCACCATGATTCTTAACCAAGTGTATTTTTGAATCATATGGTGTAGACATAGGTGGATAATAAAAGTGCTCAAATCCTTTAAGCATCTTTTCAACATAATATGTATGAGATAAAATAATGCAATCATTATCCCTAATAACTTTAATGTCCAACATGACATGAACTTTACCTATGTCTTACATATCAAAATTAGATGCAAGAAATATTTTAGTATCATGCACAACATCAATACTAGCTAAACAAAAATAAAATAAGCTAGTTGTCAATATATATATATATATATATATATATAAACAAATAATGACACATTCATTATTGTAAAACTTCCTATGCATTTACTTGCACCATTAATCAAATATAAATTAGACAATATCACCTTGTCAAACGCCATTGTTTAAGAGCTTGCTTTAATCCATACAAGGATTTCACCAGTTTGCACACTTTATGTTCTTGACCAGGGATTACTAGTCCCTCAGACTGCTCCATATAAATCTCTTCATCATTTAGAAAAATAACTTTGACATCCATTTGATGTACAACAAGTTTATAAATATAAACAATGGCAAATAACATTTCAATAGATGCAATTTTAGTAACCGGAAAATAAGTATCAAATAATCAACATTTTGCATTTACTTGTAGCTTTTAGCTACCAAGTCTACCATGTACTTATCTATTGTATCATTCGGTTTAAACTTCTTCTTAAACACTTATTTACAACCAATTCGTTTAGTCTTATGAGGTAACTCAATGAGTTACCAAACATGGTTAGACATAATTTATTCCAATTCATTATTTATAGCTTTTAACCAAAAAAAAGAAGAAGCATCAAATAGAGATTTAATTGCTTCATCATAACATATTGAATAATTATCAACAATATAAGCAATAAAATCATTACTGAGATTCCTTCCGTTCTAGCTTGCTTGCTTCTTCTCAATTCTTATACATCACCAATAATTTATTAGAAGCAACAGAAAATTCATGAAAGAATTTTTCCTTATTTTTCAAAGGAAACACGTGCTCAAAGAAAATAGCATTTTTAGATTCAATAATAGCATTGTAATCTAAAACATCACTCTTGATAGAAGGGAATCTATAGCATGAACTATTACATGTAAAACCAATAAAATCACAATCATAGGTTTTAAAACCAAGTTTCCTCATTTTAGGTTTAGGAAACATAACATTTGTCAAATACCCCCACACTTCGAGGTATTCCAAACAATGCTTATGAATGTTACAAATAAAGTAAAGGTTTCCCCCCACACTTTGGTAGATAGCCTAAAAATTGACAATCATAGCATTCATAATTTATTCCAATATTCTAATTTCTCTTCGTTCTTTTGATGTAGCCAAGGTTTACATGTATAAATCTATCATGCTAAATATTAATGGAATAAACCAAATAGTCACAAGAAAATAAATTTTCAATAATAGCACACAAATGCTTTAAGAAATGACTCCTATGAGCTCATCTTTCTCCAAGTATGATATGTCATTTTCTCTTCTTTCTTTTCTGTCAATTGATAGTTCTAAAGTTGTTTTAAAAAAAATATTAATCATCACTTGTGATTTTTCAACATGATCCTTATATATTATATATATATATATAGGGATTGCATATTTCAAGTTCTATCAAGATTTTAAAAATAAAATCTTTTAACTAAAGCCCCAATAAATATGCAAAGTATCAAGCTCAACCAAATAATAATCAACTATTATTGGCTCATTCTCATAAATATGACATTGGTATCAATCTAATGATATGATAAATTTATTCGATATCAAATGAGCCTCAATATATAAGAACATCAATAATCACATATACTTTATTAGGAATTAGCATTTCAGATAAACTTGAAAGTTGAATGATATATATGAAGATTTACCAAATACTTGTAAAGTATTTATGCTAATCTAGCATGTCATTACTAACATAAATGCTAGATGCTATTTCAATTTTGAAATAGATGAATCAATAGAAGCCACCACTTATCATATACAAAATTCATATAATTATAAAATTTTGCACTAGCTTTAATTCAATCAACGAGCACCTTCATAATTTGAATTTTTTCCATTTCAATAAATGAAATGTATATTATGTCTTAAAAAATAAGACCTATGAATCAAAGTTTAAAAATCATAGCGGAGCCAACAGCTTTACTCCAAGATCTTCCAAAATAGATTGTCATTACCACACACCAACTAGGTGTCGTAAGAACCGATCGACTCAATGCACGCACCATGTCTCTTTCTCCTATGTTATGCTTATCTGCTAGAAGCTTCAACAAAATTGTATTCTCTGCACACAATTAGTAATGCCTGTGTATTTTTTCCATCACACCATGAGTAACTATTCATTGTAATTATTATTAATCTACATGGATGTTTTCCGGTAAGCTTAGCACAACACAACATAAAATGCTAAGTTCAAAAAAAAAAAAAAATCATAAAGGGCTTAACTCTTTTTATTGTAAGAATAGTAACCCAACAATAGAAGATTATTTGACAATCAATAAATTGAGTTCAAATAATTGAAAACTCTTTCAATCAAAAATATTCTCATTTTCAATAACTACACATGAAATTAAATTCTTTTTCTGATAAATGAATACAAAATCTTTCCACTCAATATTTGATTTCATCTTTCTCATATGCGAATTGCATACCACAAACTCTTATAGTATTTGACTTCTCATAAGTTTAAATATTATTGTTATGATACTAATCAAAATATTTGTGCAACCATCATTATCAACCTTTAAGATTGTTGGAAATAATTTTTGGATGGTGCAGAAATTCTCATTAATATAAAATAATTACAATATGAATATTAACAATAAAATAAATAAAATATAAGAGATGAAAATAGAGTATGGAAAGATCTCACAATGTGCTATAGAATCACGCAAGAGCGTTGTCCTTAAAGGTTGATTCGTGCCTCCCAGAGTGTATAACTCGTGCGATCGGATCCTTTGACACGCAATCTCCCAGGATTAGACTATAGCGTCTATCTTCGTTAAGGACGCACTTCCAAATAACGAAGAGTAATAGAACAACCCAATTGTCAAAGTTGATGAGGGACTTCAGAATATTATTTTGTAGAAAAACCAATAATAAAGCATATGCCATGAAACAAGTGTTTTGCAACACACTATACGGCCTTAGCCTTAGATGGAAATTAAGTGATTTTTTCCTTCTATCTCTTATATATCCTCTTACTTACCTTCAATGTATTAGTGTATATATATATATAAAAGGTCACAAACGGTTAGAACTTGGAAGCATTAAAATATTCCATGACCAAACAGTTGATAACTGTAAAACTTTTGTTAATGAGTAAAAGCCATAAACCATATTGAATGACTAACGGTCAAAACAATTAAAGAATTAAAACCCATGAAATTCTTAATGACCAACGGAAACAAACGGAAAAGGAATGTTAAAGATGATATTTCTTTTCCATTAAACTCATGAAGATGCTTGAATTTCAAGTAATAAAATATAACGGTAAAAAATATAAAGCTCATGAATGTCTCTAACAAATAGTAATAAAGGTTTGAAGATTAGAAACCATAAAAAAGAGTATGACCTTTAGTTAAAAAATAAAAGTATGTTTGTAACATCACAACAAAATGCCCATGAGCCCCTCAACTACCCATGTGTAATTAAGATACCCAACTTTCAACCATGAGCCTCTCATCTACCCATGTGCAATTAAGATACCCAACTCTAAGCCATGAGCCTCTCAACTACCCATGTGCAATTATGATGTTTAATTCTTCAACCATGAGATAGCAAGAATAATTGATGGGTGACAAGTTATACCAAACAATTCTCCACCTTGACTTGAAAACCATGAAGTCTAATAAAGAACGTATCTCCACCTTGTCGGAAATCTGATCATCTATCTTGTCTTTTCCTCTATGCCTCGCTCAAACATGTAGAATATTGATCAAGTCCAAACAATGATTGAACTTGATTGCTGGAACAATCTTTGTCAACATATCAGCCGGATTATCTTTGGTGTCAACTTTTTGTAAAGAAATCTCACCATTTCCAATAATTTCTCTGATAAAATGAAATTGAATATCAATGTGCTTGGTCCTGGCAGGATGAACTTGGTTCTTTGCCAAGTGAATGGTACTTTGACTATCACAGTAGACGTTAACATATTCCTGTGAGAATCCCAAATCACCAACTAAACCCTTTAGCCATAATGCCTCCTTGATAGCCTCAGTGACTGCCATATATTCTACTTCTGTAGTAGACAAAGCAACTGTTGGATGTAACATAGACCTCCAACTGATTGGACCATGAGCTAATGTGAACACATAGCCCGTAGTAGACCGTCGTCTATCTAAGTCACCAGCATAATCAGAATCGACATAGCCATTGACATGAGACTCTGAAGTATTGTCCCTTTGAAACACCAATCCTACATCCAAAGTACCACGCTGATACCTCAGCAACCATTTCATAGCTTGCCAATGTTCTTTCCTTGGATTTGCCATGTATCTGCTAACCATATTGACTGCCGAGTACACACCATTGCATACATCAAACTGCCAACTGCATTTGCGTATGGTACACGAGACATGTACTCTCGTTCCTCCTTAGTGCTAGGAGACATTTCAGCTGAGAGTCTGAAGTGAGCTGCCAGTGGAGTACTTACTGGTTTTGAGTTCTCCATTCCAAATCTATAAATAATCTTCTCAAGATACTTCTAATGCAATAAATATAATATGCCCTTCCTCTCTCTATGAATTTCCATACCAAGAATTTTTTTCACTGCACCCAAATCCTTCATCTCAAACTCTTTACTGAGTTGAGTCTTCAATATGTTGATCTCTTTCATGCTCTTAGCCGTAATAAGCATGTCATCAACATATAATAGCAGATAAACAAATGATCCATCCAGAAGCTTTTTGAAATACACACAATGATCATACTCACTTCTGGTGTAACTCTGTCCCATCATGAAAGTATCAAGCCTTGGCGACTGCTTCAACCCGTACAAAGATTTTCTTAGTTTGCACACATGATCTTCTTTACCAGCAATCTCAAAACCCTCTGGTTGTTTCATGAAGATCTCCTCCTCCAAATTACCATGTAGAAAGGTTGTCTTGACATCGACCTGCTCTAGTTTGAGATCACATTGAGCTACAATGGCCAATATAACTCGTATTGAGGTGTGTTTCACAACTGGTGAAAATACCTCATTATAGTCCACACCTTCCTTTTGAGAAAATCCCTTGGCCACCAATCGAGCCTTATATTTGATACCATTGGATCCTGGAATTCCTTCTTTCTTTGCATATACCCACTTGCATCCAATTGCTCGCTTTCCCTTGGGCAACCTAACAAGTTCCTAAGTTTGGTTCCTTTTAAGAGATTCCATCTCTTCGTCCATGGCTGCCTTCCACTCCTTGCAATTATGATCTTGCATTGCCTTGTTGAAAGAAGATGGCTCATCTTCTTCAATATTCAGAGCATAGGCCACCACGTCTTCAAAACCGTAGCGAACCGGTGCTTTATGTGTTCTTCTTGCTCTGCCGCTTGCCAGAGATTGTTGTTGTTGTTGTACTGATTGCTGTTGTAATGGTTGTTGCTGATTATTTGGGACATTATCAGCTTCACTCCTTGATGACTTTGGAGTATTCAGCTCCACCTCTACCAAATCTCCCTTAACCTCCTCTTGCACGTCCTTTTGCTTGTTGGAAGCTGGCATAGTAGATTCATCAAATGTCACGTCTCTACTGATCACGAACTTATGCACTTCAGGACACCATATTCTGTATCCTTTCACACCACTTGTATATCCCAGAAAAATTCCCTTTTTGGCCCTTGGTTGAAGCTTATCTTCTGTAACAGGAAAATAAACTGCACAACCAAAGACTCTAAGAGAACTATAATCAGCAGGTTCTCCTGACCAAATCTCATGAGGAGTGTTGCAATCGATAGCTATGGAAGGTGATCGATTTACAAGGTAGCATGCGCTGTTTACTGCCTCAGCCCAAAACTCTGTACCCAATCCAGCATTGGATTACATGCATCGAGCCCTTTCTAATAGGGTACAGTTCATTCCTCTAGCAACCCCATTTTGCTGTGGCCTTTTCCTTACCATGAAGTGCCTTGTTGTACCTACATCTTCGCAGAATTTCATAAACGGCCCATAAGTGTATTCACCGCCATTGTTGGTTCTCAATCGTTTGATCTTTTTACCAGTCTGCTTCTCAATCATCGTCTTCCACTTCTTGAATGTTTCAAAGACTTCATCTTTACTCTTCAAAGTATACAACCATACTTTCTAAGAGAAGTCATCAATAAAGGTAAGAAAGTACTGAACTCCACCTTTTGACTACACCCGTGAGGTTCCCCATACATCATAAAGAATATTGTCAACAGTACCTTTGGTGCGATATATGGTTGTTGTGAACTTCACCCTGCATTGCTTGCCGAATACACAATGCTCAAAGAAATCCAACTTGCCAGTTCTCGTTCCCCCTAGCAAGCTCCGCTTGCTCAACTCTTCCAAACCTCTTTCACATATGGCCCAAACGCATATGCCATAAGTGTGTTGAGGATACATCACTATTACCTAATGTTGAAACTGCTACTCCACCCGTCATTGTATCACCAACAAGATGATACAAATTTCCCACCTTGCTGCCTTTCATCAAGACTAGGGCACCACGAATAACTTTTAGAACTCCATTTTGCTGCACAATTTTGCAACCGTTGGAGTCTAGAGCACCCGTAGAGAGAAGATTTTTCTTCGATTCAGGAACATGTCTCACCTCAGTCAGGGTTCTCACAATTCCGTCGTGCATCTTGATTTTGATTGTTCCAATCCCCATTATTTTACAGGCCATGTCATTGCCCATCAAAACAGTGCTTTAGTACTCTTGTAAAAAGCAAACTAGTCACGGTTGGGGCATAAATGAAAGGAACATGCGGAATCAAGAACCCAGCCTTCGGAAGTACTGGAAGATGACACGGCCAAAACAATTCTATTGTCATCGGAATCGCCTTCTGCAACAGCTGCATTCCCAGCATTAGAGACTTTCTCTTTCCCTTTATTTTTGAGCTCAGGACAATTTTTCTAAAAATGCCCTTCCTTGTCACACTCGAAACATTTTAGTTTCTTCTTTCTGGATTGTGATTTGGATTGTCCTCTTGTGCTAAAACCAGACTTCTGATTCGATCGTCCTCTTACAACGAATCCTTCACCCAAGCTTTCTGTAACGCCATCAAACGCTATTTTCTTCAATTCTTTGGAGTTTAGGGCCGATTTCACATCTTCTACAGATAGAGTATCTCTACCATACATCATGGTATCGACAAAGTGCTCATATGAAGGTGGTAGAGAACACAGAAGTGCAATAGCTTGATCCTCGTCCTGAATTTTAACATCAATGTTTCTCAAATCATTAATCACTCGATTGAGTTCATCAAGATGATCTTTTATCGACATACCTTCATGCATATGAAGTGTGGCCAACCGCTTCTTGAAATACAAGCGAATTGTAAGTGATTTGGTCATGTACAAGCTTTCAAGCTTCAACCACAACTTGGCAGTTGTGTGTTCTTCTACTACTTTGCGTAGTACTTCTTTGTTCAAGCACAACTGAATTGTACTGTGTGCCTTTTCCAAGATCTCTTCCTTCTCATCTTCACTCAATGATTCTGGTAGTGCATCCTTTCCCTTTAGTGCCTTGGACAGCCCTTGTTGCACTAACAAGGCCTTAATCCTGACTTGCTAGAGGTTGAAGTCGTTTCTTCCATCAAACTTCTCAATATCGAATTTTGTTGCCATCTTTTCTTGAATCTGTCAATATTGTCACAAGTTACAACTGTGAAACAGGAAAGTACAAAATACAACTAGGTAGGTTCCCAAGAAAGGCTTGAGGGGTCACAATGGTCCCACTTAAAATCCAGTCTCCTTAGACAACTAAGTTGCCGGTTGACAGAACTTCCCTAGACGTAGTTTTGAACAAAACCCATGCACAGTACCTATGAGTAGTACCTAGACAGATAAAACCCAGCTTGATATAACCCAAGCTCTAATACCAATTTGTTGAAACTGAGGCACCAAAATAAATTGAGAAGTAAGAAACAAGGAACAAAACTACCAAAATATACACAAGGATTTAAGTGGTTTGGCCCCGACTTGGCCTACGTCCACTAGAGAAAACAAATCAAGATCTTTTATTGAGGAAAAACAAGGGAGATACAAATAGTGGCTCACACCCAAAGACCCAAGTACTCCCGAAACAACACTTGATTTTTTTCTACAAAAAGAATTCTCTCACTCTCTTAAATGGCTCACTTGAGCTTTGGATCTTCTTTCTCTCACTATTCTCTAGCTCTCTTAGAATGGGATGATACACAAATGAACTCTCATTCCTTTATATAGGCAAGCTCCACCAACCCTTCTTAAATGCCGATGAGCCCATCAACTACCCATGTGTAATTAAGATGCCCAAATCCCAACCATGAGCCTCTCAACTACCCATTTGCAATTAAGATACCGAACTCTAAACCATGAGCCTCTCAACTACCCATGTGCAATTAAGATGTTCAATTCTTCAACCACATAGCAAGAATAATTGATGGGTGACAAGTTATAGCCAACAGAGGAGCCATCTCATCTATTTGATTTTGACTTTGAAGATAAGATGTTGAATCTTATGAGCGAAACTAATTAGATGGTGAACTCTATTAATTTATATTTGTTAGTTCCTTAGTTGTGTTAGTTTGTGCAATTTTACTCCCTTTATGTGTTTTATGGGTTTTTATAGGTCATCGAAGAAAATGAGGCATTCCTGGATATTTTGGACTTCAAGTGTAATTTGGCTGGAATTGCGATCGAGTGCAGGAGACCTAGGCTTGAGCGCACTAGCGCTCAAGTGCCCAACACCAGGATCTAGCGTAGTAGTACGATCAAGCGCACCCGTGCGCCAAAGAACAGTGTGGCGGCTGGCCATATTTTGGAAAGAGGCTTAGGGTTTATTTTAGGATTTCTAGGGTTTCTAAGTGCTTCTAGGTTTCCACTAACCTCTATAAATAGGCCTGTAAACATAGAAAAAGTGATACAATCTCTAGGAGAAGAATTGCGGCTCTTCAAGAAGCGTTTTTTCGGGGTTTATTCTTTTCCTATTTGTTTTATTATGAAGATGATTATCATCAAACTTATGTGTAACTAAATACTTTAGTAGGGCTAGATTGAAGCCCTAATCATGTCTCTTTAATATTTCAATAATGGCATCTTTGTGATACTCATATTGTGATGCTTAACTTGATTATTTCCTACTTTATTGAATTCTCATATGAATGTGTGTGGCCAGCATATCCATGTGGTATGGATTAGTTATTTAATTCAATTTGAATGATCGAGTCCTGGGCTTAATAGAGTAACAAAAGATATCTTTGCGGATTCTTGGGGTAATCAACATGTGGAATTATGAGTATACTCCCATGCCCTAGGCCTTATGTGTTTGTCGATTTCATACATGATTTGCAAATTATCTACCTAAATTAATAGGTAAATAATTGTACGTTTTACCTACAAGTGCACAAGGTCAACATGGTAGAATAGGGTGCAAGTACAGGATCATTCCCACGAGAATTGCAGAATTTTCGTTTAAAATTAAATTCCTTAAGCAAAAGTAAAATAAAGATTGATTGTTGAAGTGATGATAATAAAGAGTAGGGCTTTGATATCCACCACTAATTATATTAAGCTAATATATCAATATGGCAATGCTTTGATCAAGTTATGCATATTTAATATTTGTCAACCTAAGGGCATGGTGTATACTCCTTAAGCTATAGATTTCCCTAAGCAACAAGTTAGGCATGGTATATACTCTAACTCTTTTCTTTCCTAAAGGATTTAGCATGGTATATACTAAGTTGTTCTTTAGAAAAGCATATGTTCTATGGAAATCGACAAACACACGAGGCCTAGGGCATGGTATATACTCCCGGTTCCCAATGTTGATTAACCCAAGAAGCCGGCGTGGATATCTCTTGTTACTTATGTTAAACCCTGGACTCGGTCATCGAAATTGATTTAACTAACTAGTCCATACCACATGCATATGTTGATCAGGCACACACATATGAGGAATTCAAGCAAGCAGGTATTAATCAAGTTAAATAGCACAACAAGATCATCACAAATGCACCAATATTGAAATATTAACAAAACTTAACTAGGGCTTCAATCCAGCCCTACTAAATAAATTAGCTACACATATAGTTGATGTTAAACATCTTCATAAAAGAAAAGAATGGAAAAGAATAAACCCGAGACTTGAACTTGAGAGCTCCTATTCTTCTCCTTCTCCAAGCCTGTCTATTCTCAAGGCTTAGGAGTCTATTTATAGGCTTTAAAAGTCCTTGGAAAAGTAGTAAACCCTAGGTATTTCGTAGGGTTTCAATCCTATTACAATTGGGAGTTGGAAAACCCTAATATGGAAATAGGGACATCTTAGCCGCCACCTTGGGTTGTCTCCTGCGCACGGATGCGATCGATCGTTGTCCGTGTGCGCTCGATCCCAGGTCTGCGATCGACCCTTCTTCTGGCATGTGCTCGATCGCTCCTGGCCAGCTTTGTGATATGTCCTCTCGGGTACTGTGCTCGATCGCAGATACCCTGTGATTGATCGCAGTGTCAGGGAGTTCCGATTTTTCCCATCTTCTCTCTTTGAGCCCAAATCACATTAAGTAATCTCGATATGTTAGAACATTGACATATTGTTATATTAGTTGAGTATGATTAGTGGTGGATATCAAAGCCCTACCTTTTATTCTTATTGAATCCTCGTGCGAAGGATCTCGTACTTGCACCATATACTACTGTTTTGATCTTGTGCACTTGCGAGTTAAAACATACAAATATTCTCCTATTAATTTAGGTGGGTATTTGACACAATAAGTTTTTTGGCGCTGTTGCCGGGGGATTGTGTTAAATTCTGTTTAGAATTATTTCCCTTTAGTTTATTATTTTTAAATTTTTAGTTTTAAATCTGTTTTGTTTTTATTTTTCTTTTTTTTTTTTGTTCTGTTTTAGTTTTGTAGACAGCCTGCATTCTGTTCATGCGATCGAGTGCATACCAGAAGCGATCGAGCGCACTTCCAGGAGTGATCGAGACAGCAACACTGAAGCTGCTGTAAGTGCAGAAACTGATCTTTTTCATGCAAGGGCTTTGATCTAAAAACTCAACCATCATTCCAATCGATCCAAAAATTGAGCGAACCATTCGACAAAGGTCCAGAGTCAACTCCGACACAGAAGAAGAGTTCAAGGTTGAAGAAGAACTTGAAGTTAAGGAACCGATGGTAGGACAGCTTGTGAACCCACCACCAGTGCAGAGACCTATGAAGCATGCTTTCATTCCACAAAACCTTGACCAACCATCATGCATTGCCTACCAGCCAGAAGTACAAGGCACCTTCAATTTGTCTCCTCACATACTCAACACTTTGACTCACTTCAGAGGCACACCTAATGAGGATCTACACTTGGACCTTAAGGAGTTCTTTGATCTCTGCAAGACTTAAAGCATTCAAGGCGTAACTCCAGAGGGAATCAAGTTAATCCTCTTTCCCTTTTCTTTAAAAGATAATGCTAAGTTGTGGATAAATTCCTTGCGTACAGATTCCATTCATACTTAGGAAGAGTTAGCCACTAAATTCCTCAAGAAGTTTTTCCCAGCACAAAAGACAAGGCAACTTAGAAGGGAGATTCAAACATTACAACAAAGAGATGGAGACCTTTTCTTTGAAGCATGGTGCATTTCAATGAGCTGCTTCTCAAGTGTCAACATCACAATCTACCTAAAGATGATTAGGTACAAGCTTTTTATGAAGGTTTGAATGACACTAACAAAGGTATCGTTGGTTCAGTTTGTGGAGGTGTGCTTATGGAAAAGAGCAGTGAGGAAGCCATGGAGGTCTTCGAGACATTGTGTGAGCATTCCCAACGATTCTCATCTAGAGGGAGACAAGGAGTAAAGAGTAAGGGCATGTATGAAGTGAACACAAATAGCGGAGCGCAAAATCAAATGGCTGCCATGGAGAGAAAACTAGATATGATTGTAAAAGCCATGACTACACAGAACATCTCTCCCATTCAGCAAGCTGCACAACTCCAGGTATGTGTCATATGTTCCAATTCTGATCACACTCCTTAGACTTGTCCTTGTATTCATTTGTAAATCAGGAGCAAGCAAACTATGTGCGACAGAACAATTACCCTCCCAAGAACAATCCATATTCCAACACCTACAATCCATGGTGGTGCAACCACCCCAATTTCTCATAGAGTAACAATCAGAATGTTTTGAACCCTCAAGGGCAGCAGAAGAACTCCCAACAAGCAGTCCAACCAGTTTAGGAGTCAAAGAAGAATGACCTGGAAAGTATGGTACTCAAATTGGTGACTTCACAATTGGAATTTGTGACTTCGCAACACCAAACCAATGCAAGGACCAAGCAATCTATCCAAAGACTGGAAGCACAAATGTGGCAAATGGACAGGGAGTTGAGTGAAAGAAAGAGGGGTGAATTTTCAACCCAAACATTACCCAATCCAAGGGGTCACCAGCAACTGAAAGCGGTCACAACTCTCATAAATGGCAAGGTCATAGGAACTGAAGAGACATCACAAGCACCTCTAGCTGAAGCCTTACCATCCAAGGTATGTGAAATGGAGAAGGTGAATGCACCACCCTTCCCTCAGAGGTTAGTAAAGCCAAAGAAAGAAAAGAAACTTCTTGACATTTTTTAGACTTTGAGAAAAGTAGAGATTAACATTCCGTTATTAGAAGCAATTCAACAAATTCCTTCATATGCTAAATTTTTAAAGGATTGTTGCACTTATAAAAGAAAGTTTTAGGAGCATAAAACAGTGGCTTTAACAGAAGAGGCAAGTGCAGTCTTGTTAAGAAAACTACCACCAAAGCTGAAAGATCCCGGTAGTTTTACTATTCCTTGCAGGATTCGTGACCATCTTTTTGAGCGTGCATTGCTAGATCTAGGAGCTGGTGTGAATTTGCTACCATACAATTTGTATGAGATGCTAGGTTTGGGGGAGCTTCAACCGAATTCAATCACCTTACAATTGGCAGACAAAAGTATCAAAAGACCAAGAGGTATACTGAAAGATGTCTTGGTAAAGGTAAATCAATTTATTTTACCAGCTGATTTCATTGTGTTACATATCGAAGAATGCCCTATGCCATTTATCTTAGGAAGACCTTTTATGAGAACAGCTGATACAAAAATTTGTGTGAAAAATGGTATTGTAAGTATGAAGGTTGTTGTGCAAATTTATTTAACTCGCAAGTGCACGAATCGATTGTAGTTTAATGGATTGCAAGTGCGAGGTCGATCCCACAGAGAATTGTATTTTTGAAAGAGCAATTTATATCTAAACTAATTAAATCCTAATCTAATTCCAAAAGGGTTTTGATTTTTGAGTTTTGAAAATTAAAGGATAAACATAAACTAAATAAAATAAGTAAATCTAAGGATAAATGTACTAAGGTTTGAGAATTCACACTCACCAAATCATAACAACATACTTTATGTTCATCAATATTAATCCGAAGTTCTCACAAATTAAATCATAGATATGTTTTACTATACTTCAAAGAATTAATCAAAACCATCTCATGTATCCATTCATTGACCAAATCACAAAAGGAATCCAAATTAAATCGAAACACCAGATGTATCCGTAGAACAAATCACAAGGGATATCCAATTTTTATGAGTTAAAAGCCAAGCAATCAATCATATGAAATTATCTCAAATCATCAAATGTATCCTTGAATCACAAGAGATATCCAAGAATCACTCCATACAATTGATTAGAAGTAAAACAATTAAAATATAAAACCCAATAAAATCATAATAATAAAAACTTACATAAAAGTATTGATGTTCTTCATCGGTGAGGCTTCATCCCCAACCTTAGTTGGGAATTTAGCTCCACATAAAAATAAAATCTAAACCTAAACCTAAACCTAAAGAAAAACTAAACAAAAGAATTTTGCTCTCTGGGATTGTGTATCTTTTATTGAATGCAAAGAAGTCTATTTATAGGCTTAGGGAAGTCCTAGAAGTCCAAGTAAACCTAGATAATTCGGAAGTCTGTCTCCCAGTCAAAATAGAAGTCTGAAATCGGAATAGGATTCGTCCAGATTTGTGTCCTTTAATTGCGGGGTGATTTTGACATAGTAACTGTACGAATTACGAAAATACTATTTCACAACAAATTGTATTATTTTGAGCTAGCTTTCCAATGCCGTTTGAATCACTTCAATCCGATATTTGAGCGGAGAGTTATAGTCAAAATACTAAGACGTGTGCAGAATCTGAATTTTAATCCGATCCGAAATCTTATCCAATCTGAACTTTAATCTGATTTAACCTTTCCTTAGATTTGGTTAGACTTAACCACACAATCTAGGTCTTCTCAAAGTACGCTTTCTTCCAAACTTCGCATTTTTCCCTTTAAAGCTGCAGTTTTTCTTCAATGACCTACAAAACACTAAAAACACAAAACTAACACAAAATATTAAATAACGACACAGCTAAAGGATTAACTAATGTAAATAAAGGGGTCCAAATATGCAATATTTGGCACTTATCAAACACCCCCAAACGTACAGTTTGCTAGTCCCTTAGCAAAACAAAACAAAAAATAAAATGAAAGCAAGAAACATAAATCCTCTTTCGTGGGAGAGATGATTGCATTTAGCATATGCAACAAGCCTTTTAAACCCCTAGGCATCCCTAGTGGACGAGTGAAGTCTCGTGAGGGCTTAACAAGAATGATACCCACAAACATTGTGCACTATGTTGTTAACAAGAAAGAAGTTTCACATGAACCATGGTTCTTATTCATGAGCAAACTTAAAAAGACAAACATCATCATAATAGTCAAAAGGAAATCCAAAATCAAATTACTCATAAATGGACAATTGAGACCTCATATGTTCTAAAAAGTGTAAAGTGTAATTAGCATACAATCATGAAGCTTTCTGCTTAAACTCAAGACAAGTTCCATAAAATTTGAAAGAATCCCTAACAAATGAAACAACCAAGGCAAGATATGCATTTTTTTTTTTTTTTAATAGGCTTTGCAATGTCTAACTCCCTTAAGGTTTCTAATTGACTCATGTAACAAGTGTTAGGCCAATGACTCCCAAGTCAGGTGGCTTTAGGGCACTAGATGTAGAACATCTCTAAGGGCTTATTAACTTAAGTCAAAAAGGCTACGAAGTCAGATTAGCCATATCATAAATCAACACTGAACTTCACACCTTTTGACGTGAACACTCAATGCTTAACGAGGCAAGAGGTCCGGTTACGCAGTGAAAAACTCAACATGATCTTTATTTTCTTTTTCCTTCTCTTTTTTATTTATTTATTTATTTATTATTATTATTTTTTTTTTATATATATCTTGCAAGCCAATGGTTATTCATCAATAGGTCATCCAACAAATCTCAAAGAGAACAAGCTTAAGCTCAAACATCATACCTCACAGAAAACATGCTAATGTGCTCATAAAAATTTATTTCAAAACAAGTGAAATCTCTTTTACCCAAAAATAAGTCAAAGGACTCAAACTTCTAATGACATAATGATGATGTTCAACCCTTTAAGCAAGCTAATGAAATGTAAATCACAGTTATAGTTTAACTCAAACTTGACAACAACATAGCACAATTTTTTTTTTTTTTCAAATTTTTAACACAAAATGACAAATAAAAATAAACAAATAAAAACAAAAATAAATAGACAAAGTGTTTTTCCATACCCCCAAACTTGAATTACACATTGCCCTCAATGTGTAGTATAGAAATATATTACCGGAAATAAAGAAATCTGAGTGTGAACAAGGCTAGGGTGTCCCCCAAACTTAAACACCAAAACACCTGTCAACAAAAACTAACAGCAATATATATATATTTTTTTTCACAGAAACGAAACATCAAAAGATTAATTGCTGTTAGAAACAAAAACCAAATAAAAAGAAATGCACTATAATGAAAAAGGAAAGAAAGAATTTGTGGAGTGAAGTGCAGAAAATAAACTGGAGGAGAAAACTTTACAGCGCTTCCCCCTATCATGCGGATGTCCAACCAATCCTTTCCACCCTTTCTTCTTCAAAACTTCATAGCCCTCTAGAAGGATGTTTCGCCATCTTATGTAGACTTGCTTGCTTCGACAGATCTTCTTAGGAAAGGGGTTCCTAGATATGTGTGCTTGTGTGCACAAGTCCATGAATATCTTGACATAAGATGGCTCCTGATGTGCCTCAAGAGGGACAGTGATACAGGCAGGAGCTTCAGTACTCACTTCCATGTCACTGGGTAGGTTAGGATTTGTTGGTGACTCACTGTTCTCATGGTGCTCAACTTGCTCCTCTTTCTCTTCCTCCTCTTTATTATCCACAATTTCCTCACTCTCAAGTGTGATGGTGACCTGGGCATGCTCATGATAAGAATTTTTGGAATCATCCTCATCAATCATGTAGTGCCTTTCAGCCATCAGCTGACTTTGAAGCTCTTCTTCCTCTATTCTGTTGAAGTCAGCAACTAGATGACCGATCTGTCCTTCTATCTTGGTCATGGCCTGCTTAAGTTCTTGTATGTCTCTACCATTAGCCATGTTGGAATTCCTCAGCTCCTGTACAGCTTGATTGGTAAAACCTTTTAGCTATTGTATAGCTTGGGAGTTGGAATTCTTGAGCTCTTGTATAGCTTGGGAGTTGGACTGGTCGACCTTTTCTATTAGTGTTTTCATCATGGCTTCCAATGATGACTGTGGTGCAGGCTGTGGCACTTGAGTGGTAGACTGATAAATGGGAGGTTGAGCTTGCTGATCGAACTGCAGATATTCTAAATGGTGCAATTCATCAAATTGGTGAGCATAATTTCCTGTAGCTTGAGCTGACCATGAGAAACCAGATTGGTTGCTCCAGTCCGAGTTATAACAATTGAAATTTGAATCAAACCCTAGGCTGGAGAAACTAGTGTTCATTTGTTCATATGAAAAGTTAGATCTAGCTGCTCTGATTTGGTATAATTTGTCCCATAAGTCATCGAGCTCAGCTCGCAGATCTGGACAATTGTTTTCCTCATGATAAGGATTGAAACAAAATGAACATGGTTTATGTGGGTAAAAATTTTGAGGATAGTTGGTAGAAGCTGATGTCCTATAACTAGGAGATGCATTAAAATCATTAAAATGAAAATTCATGCTTCCCCTCACTTTTTAGCATGCAGATATCCCACATAAAATATTAACCAAATTTTTTTTAAAAAATAAAATAAACTAAAAGAATAGCTAACACAATAAAAAAAATGAAAATGAAAATTTAAAAACTCACAAAAAGGACAAAAAATAAATTTTTGACAAAGATTTACGGAACTGCTACTTTTGCTATGAGTGCACTCGATAGCGCTGATGTGCGGAAGGTGCTGCGGCAGAACTGTAAAACAAGCCAAACAAAACAAAAAGCAACAAGAAAAATCTTTTTTTTTTTTTTTTTTTAAAGTAATATGAATAAAACAAAACAAATTGCAGAAAAATAAAATCTAAACCTAAACCTAAACCTAAAGAAAAACTAAACAAAAGAATTTTGCTCTCTGGGATTGTGTCTCTTTTCTTGAATGCAAAGAAGTCTATTTATAGGCTTAGGGAAGTCCTAGAAGCCCAAGTAAACCTAGATAATTCGGAAGTCTGTCTCCCAGTCAAAATAGAAGTCTGAAATCGGAATAGGATTCGTCCAGATTTGTGTCGTTTAATTACGGGGCGATTTTGACATAGTAACTGTACGAATTACGAAAATCCTATTTCACAACAAATTGTAGTATTTTGACCATAACTTTTTGGACCCCTTAATTTACTTGTGTTAATCCTTTAGCTGTGTTATTATCTGATGTTCTGTGTTAGTTTTGTGTTTTTAATATTTTGTAGGTGTTGAAGAAAAAAATTACTTTTTGGAAGAAAGCATACTTTGAGAAGACCTAGATTGTGTGGTTAAGTCTAACCAAATCTAAGGAAAGGTTAAATCAGATTAAAGTTCAGATTAGATAAGATTTCGGATCGGATTCAAATTCAGATTCTGCACACGTCTTAGTATTTTGACCATAACTCTCCGTTCAAATATCGGATTGAAGTGATTCAAACGGCATTGGAAGGCTAGCTCAAAATACTACAATTTGTTGTGAAATAGGATTTTCGTAATTCGTACAGTTACTATGTCAAAATCGCCCCGTAATTAAACGACACAAATCTGGACGAATCCTATTCCGATTTCAGACTTCTATTTTGACTGGGAGACAGACTTCCGAATTATCTAGGTTTACTTGGGCTTCTAGGACTTCCCTAAGCCTATAAATAGACTTCTTTGCATTCAAGAAAAGAGACACAATCCCAGAGAGCAAAATTCTTTTGTTTAGTTTTTCTTTAGGTTTAGGTTTATGTTTAGATTTTATTTTTATGTGGAGCTAAATTCCCAACTAAGGTTGGGGATGAAGCCTCACCGATGAAGAACATCAATACTTTTATGTAAGTTTTTATTATTCTGATTTTATTGGGTTTTATATTTCAATTGTTTTACTTCTAATCAATTGTATGGAGTGATTCTTGAATATCTCTTGTGATTCAAGGATACATGTGATGATTTGAGATAATTTCATATGATTGATTGCTTGGCTTTTAACTCATAAAAATTGGATATCCCTTGTGATTTGTTCTACGGATACATCTGGTGTTTCGATTTAATTTGGATTCCTTTTGTGATTTGGTCAATGAATGGATACATGGGATGGTTTTGATTAATTCTTTGAAGCAATAGTAAAACAAACTTAAGATTTATATGTGAGAACTTTGGAGAATATTATAGATCATGAAATTATGTTGTTATGAATTTGTGAGTGCGGATTCCGAAACCTTAGTGCTTCGTCATAAGATTTTAATCACTTTAAATTGTTCATGCTTTTGTTTTTTCATTCAAACAAAAAAATCTCTCAAAAATTTGGAACTAGATTAGGGTTTAATTAATTTAGATTTAAAATTGCTTTCAAGAATACAATTCCCTGTGGGTTCGACCTCGCACTTGCAATCCATTAACTACAATTGATTCGTGCACTTGCGAGTTAAATAAATTTGCACAACAAAGGTAAATGGTGAGAAGATAGAATTCAAGATATTTGATGCATTGAAATTACCCCAAGATAATCTAGAATGCTTTAATGTCTATATAATTCAAGGTGTTGTTGAAAAAGTTTTTCAGTTCCATCATATTGACCCATTGAAAGCCACCCTCACTCATAGTATAACACAACAAGACATTGAGCCAGACTTTGAAGATGTTACTGATAACATCGTTGAAGCCGTGCACCTTCTTGAGTCTTCTCCACAACATACAAGTAAGTATCCCCCTCCCTTTGAAACTCTTGTGCCTACTAACACTACTCTTGTCCCTTCTATTTTCAAGGCACGAGAATTGGAATTGAAGCAGTTGCCAAAACATCTAACATATGATTACTTGGGTGAGAGCCAGACCTTACTGGTGATAGTTGCTACAAACTTAAATTTGGGGGAAGAGGAGAAGCTATTGCGAGTTCTTAGAAAGCACAAAACTGCATTAGGATGGACTGTTGCCGACATCAAGGGAATAAGTCTGGCCAAGTGCAAGCATCAAATTCTCCTTGAGGATGAAGCAAAGCCAACCAGGGATGCATAAAAAAGACTCAACCAAGACATGAAGGATGTACTTAGGGCTGAAGTTTTGAAATTATTAGATGTTGGCATCATCTATCCCATCTCAGATAGCAAATGGGTAAATCCGGTCCTGGTAGTGCCAAAGAAGTGTGGGATCATAATGGTGAAGAATGACAAAGATGAGCTGGTACCTACAAGAGTTACCACCGATTGGACGGTATGTATTGACTATCGAAGGCTAAACAAGGTCACCCGAAAAGATCACTTCCCCTTGCCATTCATTGATTAGATGCTAGAAAGGTTAGCCGGCCATAGATACTATTGCTTTCTGGATGGGTACAATGGCTACAATCAAATTGCAATTGCACCAGAGGATCAAGAAAAGACCACCTTCACATGTCCTTTTTGGTACATTTGCTTATAGAAGAATGCCGCTTGGATTATGCAATGCACCAGCCACCTTTCAAAGATGCATGATCAGCATTTGCTCGGACATAGTTGGGAAATTCATTGAGGTATTTATGGATGATTTTAGTGTTTTTGGCTCTAACTTTGATGAATGCCTCAATCATCTGCATATTGTCCTCAAGAAGTGTGAATAATGCAACTTAGTGCTCAATTGGGAAAAGTGCCACTTCGTGGTACAACAAGGCATTGTGCTGGGTCATGTCATTTCCAGCAAGGGAATTGAGGTGGGTAAGGCCAAGATTGACATCATCTCCAAACTTCCTCCTCCTATGACGGCCAAGGGTGTAAGAAGTTTTCTTGGATATGCCGGGTTCTGTAGAAGGTTTATCAAGGATTTCTCAAAACTCTCTAGACCCCTCTGTGCACTACTGGCCAAGGATGTCAAGCTTGAATGGACTGAAGAATGCATGGATGGTTTCAACATATTGAAAAAGCTGCTCACATCTACACCTATAATGATGGCACTTGATTGGAGTCTTCCATTTGAGCTCATGTGTGATTCTAGTGACTTTGCCTTGGGAGCTGTTTTAGGTCAAAGAATCAACAAGGTACCTCACGCTATATACTATGCTTCTAGAACTTTGAATGATGCACCGCTAAATTCTTCTACTACTGAGAAAGGATTGTTAGCTGTCATATTTGCTTCAGAGAAGTTTAGGTCATACTTAGTTGGTTCTAAGGTTATTATATTCACTGACCATGTTGCTCGAGATATTAGTTTGCTAAAAAGGATGCAAAGCCTATTGATCAGATGGGTACTGTTATTACAAGAATTTGACCTTGAGATTAGGGACAAAAAGGGCAATGAGAATGTGGTTGCGGATCACTGTTAAGTGCCAAAATATTCATATTTTAGCCCTTAATTTACATTTGTTAATACTTTAGTTTTGGTTAATTTATGCCATTTTAGTTCTTTTATGTGTTTTCTTTGTTTTTGTAGGTCCTTGGAAGAAAAGGAAGCAATCTCAGAAGTTTCGGGCTTAAAGAGCAATTTTGAAAAAAGACTGAAGGCTCTGGTAGTGCGATCAATCGCAGGGAAGCTGCGATTGAGCGCACTACAGGTGAAGACCATGAGTGCAAGGCACCTACGATCGAGCGCCCAGCACAAGAGGATCGATCGCAGTCTTGCGATCGATTGCACAAGGGCTGCGATCGAGCGCACCCGTGCGTGATGAGCAAGTGAGCCGCCAGTCGTGATATGGAAAATGTAATTTCTAGGGTTTTGTAACTTTGTACGAACTAGGGCTTAAACCCTACGACTTTTAGGGTTTTTAGAGTTCCTAAGGCTTATAAATAAACCATTAAATCTCTAGAATATACACACAATTTCCAAGGAGAAGAATTGGAGCTCTTCAAGTTCAAGTTTCAGGTTTATTCTTTTCCTTTCTTTTTATTTTATGAAGATGTTTAACATCAAACTCTTGTGTAACTAATTTACTTAGTAGGGCAAGATTGAAGCCCTAGTTATGTTTAGTTAATATTCAATATTGGCGCTTTGTGATGATCATATTGTGATATTTAACTTGATTAATTCCTGCTTTCATGAATTCCTCATATGTGTTTTCCTAATCAACATATGCATGTGGTATGGACTAGTTAGTTAAATTAATTTCGATGACCGAGTCCTGAGTTTAATATGGGGAACCAAGAGTTTACACCCATGCCCTAGGTCTCATGTGTTTGTCGATTTTCACAATATCATGCTTTCATAATGAACAACTTAGTATACACCCATGCTAAATCCTTTAAGAAAGAAAAGAGTTCGAGTACACACCCATGCCTAACTCGTTGCTTAGGAAAATCTATAGCTTAAGGAGTATACACTTATGCCCTCAGGTTGACAAACATTAGATATACATAACATGATCAAAGCATTGGCATATTGTTATATTATCTAAATATAATTAGTGGTGGATATCAAAGCCCTACCTTTTTATTATTATCGAATTAAAATGAATCTTTCTTTTACTTTACTTAAGGAATTTATTTTAAGCAAAATTTAGCAATCCTCGTGGGAATGATTGTTGTGCAAAAATCTACCTAAATTAATCAATAAATAATTTTACGTTTTACCTGCAAGTGCACAAGGTCAACATGGTAGTATAAGGTGCAAATATAGGATCATTCCCACGAGGATTGCTGAATTTATGTTTAAAAATAGATTCCTTAAGCAAAAGCAAAATAAAAGTTGATTGTTGATGTGATGATGACAAAGGGTAGGGCTTTGATATCTACCACTAATTATATTAAACTAGTATTTCAATATGCCAATGCTTGATCAAGTTATGCATATTTAATGTTTGTCAACCTAAGGGCCTGGGTGTATACTCCTTAAGCTATTGATTTCCCTAAGCAACGAGTTAGGCATGAGTGTATACTCTAACTCTTCTCTTTCCTAAAGGATTTAGCATGGTATATACTAAGTTGTTCTTTAGAAAAGCATATGTTCTTTGGAAATCGACAAACACACAAGGCCTAGGGCATGGGTGTATACTCCTAGTTTCCTATGTTGATTAACCTAAGAATCGCGGTGTCGATTCTTTTGTTACTTAAGTTAAACCCAGGACTCGGTCATCCAAATTGATCTAACTAACAAGTCCATACCACATGCACATGTTGATTAGGCATACACGTATGAGGAATTCATGCAAGCAGGTATTAATCAAGTTAAATAGCACCACACGATCATCACAAGGCGCCAATATTGAAATAGTAATTTAACATAACTAGGGCTTCAATCTAGCCCTACTAAATAAATTAGCTACAAATAGAGTTGATGTTAAACATTTTTCATAAAATAAAAGAAAAGACAAGAAAGAATGAACCTGAGACTTGACTTGAAAGCTCCTATTCTTCTCCTTTCTCCAAGCCTGCTTATTCCAGAGGCTTAGAAATCTATTTATAGACTTTAAAAGTCCTTGGAAAAGTAGTAAAACCTAGGGTTTTCGTAGGGTTTCAATCCTATTACAATTTGGAGTTTGAAAAACCCTAATATGGAAATAGGGACATTATAGCCGCCACTTGGAATGCCTCCTGGGCACGGGTGCGCTCGATCGCAGCCCATGTGCACTCGATCGTAGGTCTACGATCGATCCTTCTTTTGGCCTGCGCTCGATCGCTCCTGGCCTAGCTCGTGCAGTATCTTCTCAGGTATTGCTCTCGATCGCCGGTACCCTGGGATTGATCGCAGTACCAGGGAGCTCCAATTTTTCCATCTTCTCTTTTTTGAACCTAAATCACCCAGTTTTACTTCACTTTTTTCCAAAAGCCTGTAAAAACATTAAAAACACAAAAAAGAATTAAAATGGCCTAATTAACTACAACCAAAGGATGAAAACATGTAAGATAAGGGCTGAAAATATGAATATTTTAGCGCTTATCACACCCTCAAACTTACATATTGCTAGACCCTTAGCAATACAAAACTCAAAACTAAAAGGAAACTAAAAACAAAAAGATAAATCCATCTTTCGTGGGATGTACGATTGCATTTAGCATATGCAACAAGCCTTTTAAACCACTAGGAATTCCCAAGTGGACGAGTGAAATCTCGTGAGAGTTTTCCAAAAATGTTACCCACAAACATCATGCACAGTTCATGTCATCTCAAAAATTAAAGCATCACTTCAAGATCATAATTTTTTATTCATTAGCAAGCTTAAAAAGATGAACTCCATCTTCACAATGAATTGGAATCTCAAAGGGCAATTACTTACAAAGGACATGCTAAAATATCACAAGTTTGAAAACAGTGTAAAGTGAATTACCACAAAATTATGAGGCTTCCAAATCTTTCCAATATGTAAATGTCTCCAAATCTCAAATTTCACTGAAATTCCTATTAGAATGACACAAGGCATATTTCTTTTTTTTTTAGTCAGGTTGTGCAATGTTGGTTCTCTTAAGCTTTCTAATTGACCCTTGTAGCGAGTGTTAAGTCAATGTCTCCCAAACCAGGTGGTTGTAGGGCATTAGGTGTAGAGACACCCCTAAGGACGTACTAACTCGAGTCAAAAAGGCTACAAAACCAACTAACCATGACAATGATCAAATCCAAAATTTTCACCTTTTGACGTGAACACTCAATGCTATGAGACAAGAGGTTCAGTTACTTAGTAGAAAACCATCAATGATCATTTATTCTTTTTTTTTTTTTTTTTTTTTAACATAACTATATATGCCAAGTGTCATCTAATAAGTCATCCAATTTCATTCAAAATGCAGAAACACACATATTAGACCTCATGTCATTCCTCACAAATTATGTGCTAATGTGCTTGTGATGATCAGATCAAACATGTGATTTCTCAACTGTCCTAAGCAAGTAATCAACTAACAGATTCACTCATTAGATCATGTGTTCAAAATTTTAAGCTCACTGATGAATTCAAGCCACAATTCTTTCTAGATCAACCTAAAATTTTTGAGTAACAAGAACATGCATAAGTTTTTATTTTTTTATTTTTTTATTTTTTATTATTTTTTAACACAAACAACACTCAAAACAGACAATTAACATAAACTTGGGACAAAGTGTGTGTGAACATGTGTGCCCATACCCCCAAACTTAAATGACACATTCTACCCAATGTGTCTAAATTGAGGAAAGAGTGTACCTGGGAGATGGTCGACCATGTCTTGGAAAGCATGACTCATGGCACACCCCCAAACTTGAATTGAAGCACACTTGTCCCTGCAAAACACAGAAACAAGTAAAAACAAACAACACTAAACAAAGTAAAAATGAACAGAACAAGAATAATAAAAATAACTAGAAGATGCTGCCAAGTGCGCTCTATCGCACATGTTGTGCGTTTGATTGCACTCACAGAGTACGGCAGCATCACAGATGGAGACCTGTGCTCGATCGCATGTGTGGTGCAATCGATCGCAGTAACAAAATTGAAAAACATGACAAAAGACTTGAAACACTAACACACCAAAGTAAAATAAAACACAAAGGAAAATAAAGTAAACATTATAATAAAAAGGATATGCTATGGGGTGCCTCCCATGAGCGCTAAGTTTAACGTCTTCAGCCAGACTTTGGTCCTCTCTCAGTGTTGCCCAGAAGTAGATGCTCCAGATGGTGGTGGTAACCGAGCTAGGATGGACTGCATCAGATTTTCCAGGGCAGCTAAACGTTTGTCCATGGCGACCGTCTCTTCTCTAGCTTCCCTTATTTGATTAGCTAGTTCTCTCCTAAGACCCTCCATTTGCTCACTAAGGGATCGGTATTGGATGGCTCGAATATCAATGGAGGCCTCTTCTTCAGCTTCTACTACCGGCTCAGCTGCCGGTTCATCTTCAGCCATGGGCTCGACCTCCTCTACCTCTTCCTCTTCCTCTGGAGGTGCTTGGGGCATATGAGAGCAACTTTTATTCCATTGGCGAATGCCAAATACGGGAGTGGTTGTGACTGGTTCGTCTGCTGCAGTGCCCTTAATTCCCTTTTTGCGAAGAATATATGTGATTAAATATGGGAACGGCAACCCCCATGAGTGAGTGGACTCTGCTCCCCCAACATGCACTCTATTCCAAAATTAATGGATTTGATTCCAAATAATTTCGGGAATGGAATACCAGGCATCCTTGTGAAAGGCGTAAAGAGTTTGTAGAAATTGATCTCGCCTTTGAGTTTTGTGTCCCAAGGGTAAGGCATTGCGATGAAGCACCGAGTCGACGAACCATAACCTTCGCGGCAACTTGGACCGGCTGCCACCATTGTGGTGGGCATCTGCATAGTCCCCTTGGCACATATCTTCGATGATCTCTGCCACATAATATTGGGCCGGTTGCTCGGCAAGATTGGCAGTTTCGGGAGGATGCTCATCATTGCACTGCAAGGTGGCGGCTATGTCAGCCCTCGTAACATGAACAATTTGGCCTCGAACTTTGGAGGAGAGAGCAGCCGGATTGTCACAGTCATGAGAAAGCTTGGCATAGAATTCCATGACCAACGGTAGAGGTGACCGGTTTAAAGAGCTTTTTGAGGCCCCTTTGCCTAAACTCGGCAACCGCCCATCGAGTCGCCTCATTATCTTGAAAATCTTCTCTTATGGTGAAGGTTGTTTCAAACAGTATGTGGGATATCTGCAGGCTAAAAAGTGAGGGGGAAGCATGAATTTTCATTTAAATGATTTTAATGCCTCTCCTAGTTATAGGACACCAGCTCCTACCAACTACCCTCAATTTTTTTTTCTCACATAAACCATATTCATATTGTTTCATTCCTTATCATGAGGAAAACAATTGTCTAGATTTGCGAGCTGTGATCAACGACTTATAGGACAAATTAGACCAAATCAGAGCAACTAGATCTAACTTTTCATATGAACAAATGAACACCAGTTTCTCCAGTCCGGGGTTTGATTCAAATTTCAATTTTTATAACTCGGACTAGTGCAACCAATCTAATTTCTCAGGATCAGCTCAGGCTACAGGAAATTATGCTCATCAATTTGATGAATTGCACCATTCGGAATATCCGTAGTTCGATCATCAAGCTCAACCTCCTATTTATCAGTCTACCACTCAAGTGCCACAGCTTGCACCACAGTCATCACTGGAAGACATGATAAAAGCATTCATGCAATCAATGGATAAGAACATACAAGATATGAAGAATACTACCATGAGAAATTCCCAAGATATACAAGAGCTAAAAGGTTTCACCAATCAAGCCGTACAGGAGATGAAGAATTCCAACATGGCTAACAACAGAGACATACAAGAACTTAAGCAGGCCATGACCAAGATAGAAGGACAGATCAGTCATCTAGTTGCTGACTTCAACAGAATAGAGGAAGAAGAGCTTCAAAGTCAGCTGATGGCTGAAAAGCACTACATGATTGATGAGGATGATTCCGAAAATTCTTATCATGAGCATGCCCAAGTCACCATCATACTTGAGAGTGAGGAAATTGTGGATAACAAAGAGGAGGAAGAGAAAGATGAGCAAGTTGAGCACCCTGAGCAAGTTGAGCACCATGAAAATAGTGAGCCCCCAATGGATCCTGATCTACCCAGTGACATGGAAGTGAGTATTGAAGCTCCTGCCTGCATCACTGTCCCTCTTAAGACATATCAAGAGCCCAAAGCTTCATCGCCTGAATGTCTCAAAGAGCCATTTTATGTCAAGATACTCAAGGACTTGTGCACACAAGCACACAAATCTAGGAACCACTTTCCTAAGAAGATCCTTCAAAGCAAGAAATTCTACATAAGATGGCGAAATATCTTTCCAGAGGGGTATGAAGTTTTGAAGAAGAAGGGGTGGAAGGGATTGGTTGGACATCCGCATGATCGGGGAAAGCGCTGTAAAGTTTTCTCCTCCAGTTTATTTTTTGCACTTCACTCCACAAATTCTTTCTTTCCTTTTTCATTATATTTCATTTCATTTTATTTGTTTTTGTTTCTAACTGCAATTAATCTTTTGATTTTTTGTTTCTGTGAAAAAAATATTGTTGTTAGGTTTTGTTGACAAGTGTTTTGGTGTTTAAGTTTAGGGGACGCCTTGGCCTTGTTCATACTCAGATTTTCTTACTTCCGGTAATGTATTTCTATACTATACATTGAGGGCAATGTGTAATTCAAGTTTGGGGGTATGAAAAAACACTTTGTCTATTTATTTTTGTTCTTATTTATTTATTTTTATTTGTCTTTTTGTGTTAAAAAATTTGAAAGAAAAGAAAAAAAAAAAAATTGTGCTATGTTTTTGTCAAGATTGAGTTAAACTGTGACTATGGTTTTTATTTGGATTGCTTAAAGGGTTGAACACATCATTATGTCATTAGGAGTCTGAGTCCCTTGACTCATTTTTGGGTAAAAGAGATTTCACTTGTTTTAGGATAAATTTTTATGAACACATTACATGTTTTCTGTGAGGTATGATGTTTGAGCTTAGGCTTGTTCTCTTTGAGATTTGTTGGATGACCTATTGATGAATAACCATTGGCCTGCAAGATATATATATATAAATAAAAAAATAAATAAATAAAGAAGAGAAGGAAAAAGAAACGAATGATCATGTTGAGTTTTTCGCTGAGTAACCGGACCTCTTGCCTCATTAAGAATTGAGTGTTCGCGTCAAAAGGTGTGAAGTTCAATGTTGATTTATGATATGACTAATCTGACTTCGAAGCCTTTTTTACTTAAGTTAATAAGCCTTTAGGGATGTTCTACATCTAGTGCCCTAAAGCCACCTGGCTTGAGAGTCATTGGCCTAACACTTGTTACATGGGTCAATTAGAAAGCTTAAGGGAGTTGGACATTGCAGAGCCTGTGAAAAAAAAAAAAAAAAAAAAAAAAAATTGCATATCTTGCCTTGGTTGTTTCATTTGATAGAGATTTTTACAAATTTTATAGAACATGTCTTGAGTTTAAGCTGAAAGCTTCATGATTGTATGCTAATTACACTTTACACATTTCAGAACATATGAGGTCTAAATTGTCCATTTATGAGTGATTTGATTCTGGATTTCCTTTTGACTGTGATGATGGTGTTTGTCTTTTTATGTTTGCTCATGAATAAGAACCATGGTTTATGTGAAACTTCTTTCTTGTTAACAACATAGTGCACAATGTTTGTGGGTATCATTCTTGTTAAGCCCTCACGAGACTTCATTCGTCTACTAGGGATGCCTAGGGGTTTAAAGACTTGTTGCATATGCCAAATGCAATCGTCTTTCCCACGAAAGAGGATTTATGTTTCTTGCTTTCATTATATTTTTCGTTTTGTTTTGCTAAGGGGCTAGCAAAATCTAAGTTTGGGGGTGTTTGATAAGTGCCAAATATTCCATACTTAGACCCCTTTATTTACATTAGTTAATCCTTTAGTTGTGTCGTTATTTAATGTTTTGTATTAGTTTTGTGTTTTTAGTATTTTGTAGTCATTGAAGAAGAACTACAACTTTAAGGGGGAAAATGCAAAGTTTGGAAGAAAGTATACTTTGAGAAGACCTAGATGATGCGGTTAAGTTTAACCAAATCCAAGAAAAGGTTAAATCGGATTAAAGATCAGATTGGATTAAAGTTCAGATTGGATAAAATTTCGGATTGGATTCAAATTCAGATTCTACACATGTTTCAGTATTCTGACCATAACTTTCTGCTTAAATATCGGATTGAAGTGATTCAAGCGGCATTGAAAATCTAACTCAAAATAATACAATTCGTTGTGAAATAAGAGTTTCCTAATTCGGACGGTTACTATGCCAAAATTGCCCCGCAATAAAAGGACACAAATTTGGATGAGTCCTATTCCGATTTTAGACTTCTGTTTTGACTGAACCATTGTCCCTCGATCTCTGTTTTTCCCCATTCTTGCCCAAACCCATTTTTTCCGATTTCCCCCATTCTCTCCACATTTGTCTCTGTTCCGGCATGCACAACCCGTAGCTACGGATTGTGCTTGTCTCTCTGTTGGTTTTCTCTTGTTTTGCAGGGGTTGGAGTTGTTTTTGAAGTAGTTCTACACCACTTGGTTTTGGGAGTGCACGCCATCTGTTCGACACAAGTCCTAAACCAATCTCATCTTTTCGGTTATCAATTGGTACCCTTTTTTTTTAGACTCCTACAAAAAAGTCAATTTTTGGTGTTGTTTTCAAAAATCCCTACAGTAGACAAGTCACAAAATCCCTATTTTTTTGTAGTGAATGTATCGTAGGGATTTCATATGTATATAATCGGATAATTTACAATCACACATATATGTCTTTTAAGAATATAAGTGTGTATGTCCATTGTTTTATAATAATGATCAGATAATAAATAATATTTATCAAAACATCATGCAATCAATTGGAGTTTTGGACACCACATCAAACAGGGTAACCTTAAAAAAAATTAGGGTTTATGCTTTTTAGGTGTGGGTGAACCACCCCTAATTTTTTTAAAAAAAATTATTGCTCTTTTTTATTCATTTTCGAAGTTTTTTAATTTTTATTGAGTCATGTGACATGTGGCACATTGCAATTGGTTTGACATGAAAATCCGTTAGTTTCATTGACAGAACAGAGATACTTATAACTCTGTTTTTACCGTTAACAAATATATCATTTATGATATAAAACGAAACTTAGATGAAAAAAAAAATAAAAGCGTTAAAACCTAAATATCAAAAAGACATTTAACCATATAATTGCACAAATAATAAAATACTAAAGGGTAAAGTTCACTTAACTCCCTCAAACTACCACCGCAATGACAATCTACTCCACAAACTATCAATTGTGACAATTTAACCCTTAAACTTCCTAAACAATGACAATGCACCCACAATTTTAACAAAATAACGAAATTACCCTTACTAAAATAAAAATAAAAATACTAAAATTTAATTTTTTTTTTTTCAAAATTTTAAGGGTATTTCTGTCTTATTGAAAATTCTATAGGGGTAATTTCATCATTTTGCTAGCATTGGGAGGTACATTGTCATTGTTTTGATAGTATGTGGAGTAAATTGTCATAATAGATAGTTTGGAGGGTAAATTCTCATCAGAGTAGTAGTTTGAAGGGGTTAAATAGACTTTACCCAAGATTAAAATTAGTAAAAACGTAATAATCAGTTGTTGGTGAAGGGGGTGATGAAAAGTGACCACTTACCACGTCATATATACATCACCACCAACCGCGGAATGTCATTCCAAGGTGGGGTTGGTGGTTAGGTAGTGAATGCTGTAGTACGTCTCAACCTCCCATAAAACTGGTTACCGTTTAGTTATAGTTCACCGCCCTTACAAATAATATTCATCAATATCTACTCAACACGAGTCGTTTTCATTTGAAAATCTTGTATTATATTTGTCAATACTTTTCCTTTTCATGTTTTTCAAAATTTTTTTGACATGTTATTGCCTAATTACCATTAATATTGTATTTCTCTAACCTGTCAAAATCCTTGTTTGTCTTTAGTCTAGGTGTCTAATGTTGAAAACTACACAATTTATGGTAAAGCATGACTGGTCAAATTATCTGTCTTTTTTTTTTTTTTTTTTGTGGGTTAACACCCCCAAAATGACTTGACTTGATTTTGTTTTTTTTGTTTCTTTTTTTAGTTTTTATTATTGCAAAAGTATTTTTACATGACAAAAAGGTTGCTAGATGTCGTCGGCCCCTTTTTGCTGTAGTTTTAAGCTGTTCACCATTGCTTGTTGTTGCTAATTTTTTGTACAAGCCAAACGCTGAGGAATGTTTTTAGCTAATTCGTTGAAAATATTTTTCTCTAGAATAAGTTTTATCTCAAAATAAATGAAGTCTTAAAATATCCATAGAATCAATGAAGATAAATCTAAATTTAAAAAAGAAAAAAAAAGTTTAAATTTGAAAAACAAAATTGATTTAAATTTAAAATAATATAAATAATTATTATGTTTAAAAACTGTTGTCATTTATCTGAGCACAAAATGAGCAACTTCCTTGGATATAATTGGAATTAAGGGCGATTCCCTCTCTAATCCTAAACTTAAGTTCGTCAGAAGTGTTTATCAAATCTGGTAGGGAAAAAACTCTCGAGTCTTCCATATAGTGTTTACAATGAGATAGTATTTTGAGTTTGGTTAGAATTTATTCATAGTTTTTTTTTTTTTTTTGATGGATATACCCCACTTTATTTGTAGCTTTTTTACTATTTAATTTAATTTTTACATGTCCTTAAGGGTTAGATCAATTGACTGGAGACCACGTTGTATGAAGTGAAGGTTAGTAGTTCGAATTTTTCCTCATTCTTCTTGTGTGGACATGTAAAAAGAAAAACAAAAAAAAAAAAAAATCAATTTTTACCTTTAGAAAATAAAAAAAGAAAGCTCGTGGATCTTGCTCACCACCACCCTACCACGTGGACGTTTGTGAGCCCAGTCAAACAAATATCCTAATAATTTTTTTTTTTAATTGAATATCCTAATTAGACTAATAGTTGGAAGGAATGCTACGAGTATTCACACTAGACTCGCCACTAAAAAATACAAAAAATCTTCTCAAGTAGTTTCATCAAAATGCTGATTTATTATTATTATTATTATTTTTTGTTTATTGAGCACTATTTATTCACAAAAAAATAAAAAATAAAATTCTCTCTTTTTTAGTCCTTTTTCACAAGCATAGCTATCGATGGTTGAGGTAAATAACAATTGGAGATGGAATTATCTTATTTATATTGAAATCATATGATTATTGGGAAAAGACAATTTAAAAAAAAAAAAAATATGACCATTAAGAAAGACAAAATTTTAAAAATATGATCATTAGAATAAAACAAATATTCAAAATAATGATTGTTGGATAAAAAATAAAAAATCTTTAAAAAATAATATTTAAATGAAATAGTAAAAATAAAAGTTGATAACTAGAATGCTAAGGTTGATGTGAGTGCTTTAAAAAAATAAATTGCTGAAATAGAAAAATGTAATTATTTAGCTATTTTGGCTAGTAAATTTGGAGAGCCTATTGATGTTCTTACAAACTTATAAGTTTATACTTCCAAATATTTACCTTACATGCCATTAAAAATTACCATTAAATTTAAAATGTAATTATAATTTTTATATAATAAACACTCGAAAGTCTAAATATCAGAGTTTGTATAGCATTTTTATTGAATGAATACAGCTTTGACTTGCTTTGTACATTATTATTATTATTATTATATATTTTATTTTATTATATTTTTTTTATAAAAAAAAAAAGAAAAAAAAAAAAAAGAAAAAAGGTGTGAAAACGATCTCTATCAATTATTTATGCACCCAAAAATGTTCAATAATTTTTTCACAAAAGACAAATAAAATTCGTACCATCCTAACCTGATTGTTTTCACAGTTAGTTGTTGGTCAGATAAAAAAAAAAAAATTTCTTGCGTTGGTGGTTGTGTAATATTCTTTGTATTTAATAGATTCTTTTTTACCAAAAAAAAACAAACTCCTAAGACTTAGAGAGGGTGTTCCACGCTCCCTTAAGTAGAGTGGTAATTAATTATTTTGGCCTTGTCACACACCTGTGTCGAGGCGCGTGAGTTTAGAGTGCCAAATGCACGATCCAAGCTGAGGTACCACCGAGTCGTACGGTGTCCGCCACTCTCTGTAATTCCTCTCTGCCACTGAACCTGGCCCCTTTTCTTCTACGCATTCATCAAGTCATCAGTCACAACAAAATGATACATACGACACAATTTTTAGTAAAAATTTTACTTTAAGCCTTTAAACTTTTATGTGGTTTAATAAATTTTTTAAATTTTTAAATATCTTAATTTGGATCCTTGAATTTTTAATTGTTTTCAATGTAGACCCTTCCATAAATTTTAACCGTTAAAAAATACTAAAAAAGACCAAAATATCACTGATTTTCCTTTTTTTTTTTTTTTTTTTTTAAAAAGTTTTGGAATTAAGAGTAAAGTTGAAATTTTATACAAAATTCAAGGGTATAAACGTCATGTAACGTTTAAAATTTGACTGAGGGGTCTACGTTGACAGCAATTAAAAGTTCAAGGGTTTAAAGTAAGAGATTTGAAAGTTTGGGGAGTTTGTCAAATCACGTAGAAATTCATGGGGCTAAACTGAAATTTTTCCATTTTTTTTATTTCTAATTTAGTGAGTTGATTTGTTACTGTCTATTAGCTTTTAAGCTTTTAATTTTTTATTTTTATAAAATGGGTTTATTTAAAAAGTAGATCGACAATACAACATCGACTAAATAGAATAAAGTAAGATAGAAGTGTACTATGTAATATTATTTTGAGCCAGTAAAATATGTACATTAATAATCAATTATGCAATAGTAATAATTAATAAGCATGCAAAATACTATATGCTGCTCAAATAATTTAATTAATGAATAACAACTTATATTCATTGTAAACTATGAATGCCAACAAAATCATTTTGACTTGGGGCATAATAACAAGATCAACATGTATGGTTTTAAATGCTGACTAAGGCCAATTTCTAAAGCATAACAATCTTCTCCCTCGGCCATTCAGTGACAAAACCTAACAACATCAAAGACTAATAACAATTAAATGGGAAACCAACAATTACAATCTTATCCTAACCTAACAAACCACTAAGAATGATCAAATTTGTATTGTACCTGACTACCTACTATCTAGAGACAACAACAAAGTCATTACTGTAATGCCCAAAACTGGATTATACCATTTTGGTAGGGTTACTGGCAATTCCTCCAGTTTAGTTAACTGGTAACTAACTGAAGGGATCGCCTATCGATCATACTTAGAGTAAATGTAAGCGGAATGTGAAAATGACGGATTTGAGATATCTAGAAATCATAAAGTATACATGTATTACCATTAGTCATATACTTGGAGCTTTTAACCAAAATAGTCGTTCTAATCAAACTTGGTACTGCAAAACAGACTCACTGTTTCTTCTTTTTAGAAAGTCCTCTTAAAATAGATAACTTCACAAGCCACAAATACTGCGTAAGTTTTAGACTTAGTAAGTAAATCTTATAAGTTACAATTGAGTATGAAATGAGCTTCTGTTGGGAGTGCAGAAGTAAACGTGTGTTTTCATAAACATGTTAGGTATTGCCGCTACCATTACACCATAAAAGTATAATTTTGGTTTTTGAGGAACACAGGTATAATTCCAACGACAATCACTTATAAGTTTTGATGCAAAAAACTAATATTGTATTTAGGTCATAAATTTCATACATGGTTTACCCGAAATATTAGTCATTCTTAAGAGGGTTAACGCTATCGTAAATGACTTGTAATATAATATTAGTGCTCCAGCTATTGTATGCTACCATTCATAAAACTGGCAGCTCAACAGAGTCCAACTTTAGGTAGCTTACGCTACTAATGATGTACATCATGGAGTGATTTGTCAATCAAACATGATTGCATTGTCACAGACAACTACTGGATCCAAGGCCCATATAAATACATACACATTTGACCATAAAATCAAGGTCAAATGAAAGTATTTATAGAAGATTTTGGTCAAATTGGTTACATGCAAGGCACATGACTAATTTCTATCCATTATAACAGTCAATGCTAATAGAGTGGTATTTCTAACACAAATGGAAGTTTGATGTATCCACGTGTCACACTTGTCAGCTCATGGCCCTATTTTGAAAATGGCTAGTATTTCAAGGGCTTAAAAATAATAAGGAGGCTAGCATGAAAGGCCACCCGCTTTTAGTTTTTTTTTTTTTTTTTTTTTCAGTTTTTTTTTTTTGGTTTAATTTTTAATCATTTCAATTTTTTTTTTAATTTTTTAATTTTTTTAAATTGTTAGTTTTTTAATAACTTTAAGGGTATTTTGGGGAGAAAAATGCAAAAGTGTCTAATTTGACACGTGGTGGTAGTACGGGAGCCCCGATGTCACTTTTTAAAATCTGGAGGCATAAATGAAAATGTGATAGTAATTCAAGGGGCTAAAATATATATTTTTTCCTTTAACCATTTAACAAACATATAAGAGAAAAAAACAAAAATTATAAAATCTTTTACAACCAAATAGGAGATTTGAGATTGAATCTTGCCCACAATAGATCATTAAGGGATAATAAGATGGGCATTCAATGAATAATAATTAAAAAAAAAAGAGTAAGAAAAAAACCTAGATAACTTGTTTATTATTTCTGAATGCTTATTTTAATTAATGTTGTAATTGTTATGTACAATAGTGTCACTCTGCTCACGTTAGTAGCTCTTAGAACATGCTTTGCGATGTGTGGTTTTAAATGCCATAAAAGGCTTTGGCTGTCTTCATTGGACACAATTGGTTTTCAGATATATGACATCCCACATCGCTTGGGTATAGAGATGGAGATGCGCTTATATGTATACTTACACATTTTATGAAAACAATGTGTTTTAAAGCCGTGATGGCCATGAACCCATCAGAGCTTTGTAGTTAAGTGTGCTTCTGCGAGAGTAGTACCATGATGTGTGACCTCCTGGGAAGTCTGGTTCAAGGGAGCCAAAAGCGAACAATATTGTGTCATTGGGATGGGGTGTTACAAATGGTATCAGAACCATTACCTAGCTTGAGATGTGGGAGCGTACACATGCTCGTGAAGGTCGCTAGCGGGCACTCGCTGGGACGCCAAGAATGGGCTAATCCCATGGGGGTCGCCAGCGAGGAAGCTGGGTTTCAAAAGAGGGTGATTGTGATGTCCCACGCTGCCTGAGTATGGAGATGGAGATGTGCTTATTTGAATACTTACACCCTTCATGAAAACAACGCGTTTTAAAGTCGTGATGGTCATAAACCCATCAAAACACTACAGTTAAGTGTGCTTTTGCGAAAGTAGTACCAAGATGGGTGACATCCTAGGAAGTCTGGTTTGGACGAGCCAAAAGCAGACAATATTATATGTCATTGGGGTGAAGTGTTACAAAAGGTATTAGAGCCATTACTAAGCCTAAGATGTGGGAGCGTGCACAAGCCCATGAAGGTTGCTAGCAGGCACTTGTTGGGACGTCAAGAATGGGCTAATTGTAGTGACTCAAATAATCAATTAGGCTTAAGACAGCTTAATTAGAAGGCTAATTGGGCTTTTGGTCACTAGGGACACCTAGAGCGGTGTTTTTGGAATTTTTGGATCTCGGAGCTACAATAGATGAACGCTCGTGTGGGGACACACGAGTGCTCGCCTGGCAACCGTACACGAACGCTCGTGTGGGGACTAGGTCAAGCGCTCGTTGACCTTTTGTTGACCGCTGGTTTTTTTCCGGGGGTGTCACCCGCCACCTGACCCCTCTGAGTAACAGTACACGAGCGGTCGCTCCTTGTAGTACCACGAGTGCTCGCTCATTTCCTATTATTCATCATTTTGCCCTCAGACTCATCCCCAATAAATACCCATCCATCCCATTCGATTTTCGCCACACCAGAAGCTTGAGGAAACTCTATCATTTTGGCTTTGTGAGGGTGGTGAGATTTTGTGAGTGCCGGTGGAGTTTACTCGGAGGATTGCTCGATTAAGGTAATCGTTACTGTTTTCTTTAAGTTTCGTTCTAATAGCTTAGTTGTTGTAAGCCTTATTGTTGGTTAGCGTTTATTCTTGCCTAGATTTAATCTTAGTGTTAGAAATGTTTTTATGCTTAGAATAGTATTAGAAAGTCTTTGGATAGCATAAGAGACCGTTAGAAAGCTCGGGAAATAAGATGGTCAAAAGTGGTTTCCACCCAAACCTCAATAGATGAAAGCTCATCCCTAGGTTGAGCGCTTTACTAGGGATGTCCAGGAGATGGCCTTTTTGGCTAAACACCTAACGCCCCCTGTTTTTAAGCTAGAGCTTGTTTTAGTGAACTTGGGACTAATGGGAGGACTTTTCATAGATTTGGAGGACCCGAACTTGTTGGAGGCTTACTCAGAGGGTTTAATCGACCCAAGTGAGTTTTAACTCACATAATGCTTGCCATTTGTTTTCCAACATTTGCATGTCTATTTTGTGTACCAAAACATGCATATTTGTGTTGTGCCAAATACTACCTAAATTAATAGATAATATTTAGTATGTTTTAACTCACAAGTGCACAAGATCAAAACAATAGTATAGTGCAGCAAGTACGAGATCAATTCCACGAGGATTCTTGATTTTGTTGTAGAATTAATTAAAAATATCAACTTGTCACTGAATTGATATCCTGAAAAGGAAATAAAAAGATATAAAGATAAATGAAAAGGTAGGGTTTTGATATCCACCTCTAATCATACTTGGATATATAACAATATGCCAATGCTTTGATCATGTTATGCATATTTAATGTTTGTCAACCTAAGGGTATGGGTGTCTACTCTTTAAGCTATTGATTTCCCTAAACAACAAATTAGGCATGGGTGTCTACTAAGTTGTTCTTTTCTTTCTCAAAGGATTTAGCATGAGTGTCAACTAAGTTGTTCTTTAAAAAAGCATAAATCTGTAGAAATCGACAAACACACGAGGCCTAGGGCATTGGTGTCTACTCCAGGTTCCCCATGTTGATTAACCCAAGAATCTAGCATGGATATCTTTTGTTACTCTTATTAAACCCAGGACTCGGTCATCCAAATTGATTTAACTAACTAGTCCATACCACATGCATATGTTGGCCAGACAAACACATATGGGGAATACAAGGTAGCAGGTATTAATCAAATTAAATATCAAAACATGATCATCACAAAGGCGCTAATATTGAAATATTAAATAAGTACAATTAAGGCTTCAATCTAGCCCTCCTAAAGAGTTAGTTACATATAATTAAAATAAAAGACAAAAGAAAAGGGAAAGAAAGAATCGAAAACTGCTCCTAGAAGTAGCCTTCAATTCCTCTCCCCAAAGTTGTGCCTCTTCCCAGGATGATTATTCTTAAGTTTAGAGGTCTATTTACAGGTCTTAGAAGTCCTTGTTGCACTAGTAAACCTAGGAATTTTGTAGAGTTTTAATCTTATTACAATTGGGAGTTGGAAAACCTTAATATGGAAATAGTTGCATTCTGGCAGCAGCTCTGATGTGGCACTAGCGCAAGGGTGCCCTCGATCGCAGCCCGTGTGCGCTTGATCGCACGTCTGCGATCGATCCTGTGTGTGCGGCGCTCGATCGCAGATGGCCGCTTCGTGCTTTGTCTTCTTTGGTAGTGCGCTCGATCGCAGGGAACTTGCGATCGATCGCATTAGCAAGATCTCCAATTTTTGCCAAATTCTCTCTTTAAGCCCAAATCTTCCAGATTTACTTCATTTTCTTCGAAAAGCCTACAAAAACATAGAAAACACAAAAAGGAACTAAAATAACACAAATTAACAATATTAAGGAATTAACACACATAAGTTTAAGGGCTAAAATATGGATATTTTGGCACTTAACACACCCCCAAACTTACATATTCCTAGTCCCTTAGCAATACAAAATTAAAAAAGAAATGAAAAACAGAAAATAAAAAGATAAATCCATCTTTCGTAGGATGTACGATTGCATTTAGCATATGCAACAAGCCTTTTAAACCCCTACGAATTCCCTAGAGGATGAGTGAAGTCTCGTGAGGGTTTTCCAGAAATGTTACCCACAAACATCATGCAAGAGTTTATGTTAGTAAAAAAAAATTAAAGTATCACTCAAACCATGATTTTCATTCATTAGCAAGCTGAAAAAAATAAACTCCATCTTCACAATGAATTGAAATTTTAAAATTCAATTACTTACAAAAGACATGCCGAGACATCATAAGTTCGAAGCAATGTAAAGTGAACTAGCATGTAAATATGAAGCTTCCAAGTATTCCCAATGTGCAGTGTCTCCATATTTCAAAGTTCACTGAAATCCCTATTAGAATGAGTAACAATGACATTTTTTTTTCTTCTTTTTCATTAGGTTGTGAAATGTTTGGTTCCCTTAAGCTTTCTAATTGACCCATGTAACGAGTGTTAAGTCAATGATTCCCAAACCAGATGGTTTTAGGGCATTAGGTGTAGAGCCACCCCTAAGACTTACTAGCTCGAGTCAAAAAGGCTACGAAAGCAATCTAACCATGACATTAACCAAATCAAAATTCTACACCTTTTGACATGAACACTCAATGCTTTGAGGCAAGAGGTCCAGTTACTCAGTGAAAAGCTTATTAATATTCATATTGTTTCCTTTTTTGTTCTTTTTTTTTAAAAAAATTTTTTTGTCACACACACACACACACATATATATATATGTCAAAGTATTCATCTAATAAATCATCTAGTTTCACCTGAGACATAGAAACACACACATCAGACTTCATGTCATAACCCACAAATTATGTGCTAATCTGCATGTGTAATCAGATCAAACATGTGAATTCTCAATTATCCTAAGCAAGTAACCAAACTAAAAAACTCAATTATCAGATCATGTATTCAAAATTTTAAGCTCACCAATGAAATCAAATCACAATTCTTAAAATCAACCAAAATTTTAAGGCAAACATGAACATGCAATTTTTTTTTTCTTTTCTTTTCACAAACAACAAAAATTAAATAAAACTGGGAATTTTTTTTTTTTTCATAAACAATAAAAATAAAAATAAAATCAAACTGGGACAAAGTTTGTGTAAAGTGTCTCCCATACCTCCAAACTTAAATTACACATTGTCCCTAATGTGTTTATAATATGGAAAGAATTTACCCTGGAGATGGATGACATGTTTGGAATGGCATGGCTCATAGCACACCTCCAAACTTGAACTGAAGCACACTTGTTCCTGAAAATTAAAACACTAAAGTAACAAAAGGGAAACAAAAAGTAACCAACAGGAAAATAAAACAAACAGGAAAATGAAAAGGATATGCTATAGGGTGCCTCCCATGAGTGTTAAGTTTAACGTCTTTAGTCAGACTGTGGCACTTTAAAGTTGAAGCACCAATCTTTCCTTCTCTTGCACCAAAGGGAACGAATCTTTTCTGTTGCAAGATGCTTTAGAGTGTTTATAGATCGGGGAGGACCACTCTGAGTTTTCTTAAACAGTTGCTCATTTGGTGGGGAATCATGAACTGGAATAGAGTAGGAAGAAAACTCAGGGAGCTTCTCAATCTTCATGTCCTTAATTTGCTCATGTGGTAGCTCTAACAGACTTCTCTCCTAGCCTCTTAATGTTTCAGGAATAAGAGCTGATGTTGAAGAAATCTCAATGATCTCTTCTTTTTCTTGATGTGGCTCCTGTGGAACTTCGTTTTACTCCTCTTTCTCCTTGATGTGGTATTTTTGTGACCAAAAATATCAATAATAAAAATAACCACTCGCAATAGGACGAATCTTTGTAGGATACGGCTATAGGGAGGGTGTCGAACCTCAAGGACTGCAGGGGTTTTATTATCAAATTCGAAAGATCAAAATTAACTTAATTAAAAAGATAATTGATTTGATTTTCTTTAAAACTAAAAGTGCATGAAAATAAAAGAGATTTAAAATAAGAAAGAGAGTGTAGGGTATTGACTTCATCTCTATCTGCACAACAATGGCTAATCATAATTAATCCCAAAAATTCATTCTATGCTTGTTATAAATAAACAAGAAACTACCTTATTAAAGAATAAGTATAATCTATCTTCGGTTGGCACGGATCGTCCACCTAACCACTAAGATGCGGTACGACCCGTCTTTCCTAGGTATAAATTATCAAATTCTTTAACAGGATACATACAATCAATGAATAAGTGTAACCCATCTTCGGTTGGCACGGACTATCTACCTAAATTACACTAAACTAGGGTGTAGTACAATCCGTCTTCCCTAGGCATAGCCTATCAAATCCTATTGATCATATGTCAATTAAACCCATTGTATAACCATCATCCTCATAATCACAGAAAACAAGAATGATTTGATTTCAATAAAAGTAAAATACTTTCTAAGACAAAAGAAGAATTTCACAAATATTGATTTGGAATTTAAGAACAATTGCATTTAATAATTAAGAACATAATCAAAAGGTAGCAATTCTCATAGTTATACAATCAACATGCATAAATTGAAAAACAAGAAATTAAATACAATCAAACCATTGTACTTGGATAGGGTTACATCAACACCCCACGAAGGGGTTTAACCGCTCATGATCTTCTAAGCTCCAAAGACAATTTACTGAATTTTTACTTTAGAAAGCGGTGTGTATTTTTTCTCAATGCTTAGAGGTCTATTTATAGGGATTAGGAAAACCCTAAAAGCCCTAGGAATCCCTGAAAAATCGTATTTCAGTCTCCCAGTCGGACTGGGAGACCTAGAAAAACTTTCCTTATCAATTTCGGACTCTTTTTACTCTCTGCCGCCCATGTGCGCTCGAGCGCACTATAGCTGTGCTCAAGCGTACTGTAGCTACAGTTCGTGCTACAGTAATTTTGCTATAGTAACTCCGATATAGTAAAATTGCTACAGTAACTACTACAGTGAATCCGCTACAATAAACTGCATTTTGAGCCCAAAATCAATGATTTTCTTGTATCTTTATTAAACACCTGAAAACACAAAAACAAAACAAAATCAAACAAATAACAATCCTAAGGAATTAACATATGCGAATTAAGGGGCTTGAATGTGCAACATTCAACACTTATCACACCCCCAAACTTAAATATTGCTAGTCCCTTAGCAATACAAAATAGAAAATAAACTGAAAAACAAAAAGATAAATCCATCTTTCGTGGGATGTACGATTGCATTTAGCGTATGCAACAAGCCTTTTAAACCCCTAGGCATTCCTTAGAGGACGAGTGAAGTCTCGTGAGGGTTTTCCAGGAATGATACCCAAAAACATTGTCATCATTATGTCATGCAAAAGGATAAAGCATCACAAAAATAATGGTTCTCGTTCATTAGCAAGCTTAAAATTATAAACCCCATCTTCAAAATTCCAAAGAATTTACAAGTCAAATCACTTACAAATGGCAGATTGAGATACACAAATTTCAATTAGTGTAAAGTGAATCAACACATAGTCATGAGGCTTCAAAATAATTCCAATATGAATGAATCACCATCTCAGAATTCATTGGACTTCATATCAAATGAAACAACCAAGGCATACAATTTTTTTTTTTTTTTTTTTTTAGGGCTTTGTAATGCTTAGCTCCCTTAAGCTTTCTAGTTGACTCATGTATCGAGTGTTAGGCCAATGTCTCCCAAACCAAATGGCTTTAGGGCATTAGGTGTAAAGACACCCCTAAGGACTTACTAACTCGAGTCAAAAAGGCTACGAAGCTAAGCTAGCCATTTTATTAATCAACCCAAAAATTTCACTTTTTGACGCGAACACTCACTGCTTAATGAGGCAAGAGGTCCAGTTACTCAGCGAAAAATTCAAACTTGATGATTTTTTTTTGTATATAGCATGCAAAAGTTATCCATCCAATATGTCACCCAACATAATTCAAGACGTTGAAAACAAACATAATTGGTCTCATAATTCATACCTCACAAACATGTGCTAATGTGCTCAAGATAGATTTAAATTGAAATAAGAAGCATCTCATATTGCCTAAAGTAAGTAACAAGACTTAAAATCCCTAAGTCATATGATCATGTGTTCATAACTTTAAACCTACCAATGAAATTTAAACCAAAATCAAAGCTCAACCATATGCTTAAGAATGACATAACAACAAAAATGGATCATGTTTTGTCTTTCCATACCTCCAAACTTGAATCATACATTATCCCCAATGTATATATAGAACTAATGAATAAGATCAAGAGTACAGAAATACCTGAATGAGCAGATGGGGGCATATCATACCCCCAAACTTGAATGCAAAAACACATGTCCTGAAAAACAAAGTGATACTCCAACCAAATACCAGTCAAGTGCACACATTGTTGTAAAAAGATAAACAAAGAATGAAGCAACAATGGATAAAATAAACCTGGATGGAGATCATATGCCCTGGTGGAATGAGGAGTCGAGCACACAGGGCCTGCGCTCGATCCTATGAAACTAATTGATCTAGTCAAAATATATGGAATCTGCCAAGTCAACAGAATCCACATCCTTGATGCGCTCAGTGTTCTCTGACCCTTAAATTTAAATTTAAAGCACCAATCTTTTCTTCTCTTGGACCAAAGGGAATGAATTTTATCTATAGAAAGGTAATTCATAATGTCCGCAAATTGAGGTAGATCACTCTGTGTATTCTCAAGCAGTTTCTCATCCGGAAGGGAATCATGAACTGGATTAAAATGAGGAGAATACTCAGGGAATTTTTCTACCTCGATGGTCTCTTTTTGTTCTTACGGATTACACTCCTGGCCTCTTGGTATGTCATAAGCAATAATAATTGGGAGAGTTTCATATGTCCCTAAAAGTGAAGATTTCAGATTACCTGGAACAGGGGCTCGAGGCTCATATGGCATCTCGGGAATAGGAGGTGATGGTGAAGAAGCCTTAGTGCTCGCTTCAAGCTGGCCAGACCCAGCTTGAAGGAATCTTACCATGTTTGAAGGAACAAAACAAACCAACCCAAATCGGAAAATAATTATTGGGATTCGAAAGATGGTGGCTTTGTGCAGTGGCTATGGGAGTATTCTGGGAACGGCGTTCGGCGCTGGGTTGATGGGTGTATTCTGAGGACCGCATGGGTCACGGCTGTGACCCACGGTTGGGTCTGGCTAGACCCCCCTAGATCATGCTTATACTTGATAAATATAGTAATTGATTTGCACAGGGAAACTCCTTTTCCCGATTTCAATTTCTAAATTGGAACTAAAATGGATAGTTACCAAGATAGAGAGGTATTCTGTAACATTTTCATTAAGGAAACTTGTAGATTATTCTCATAAAATGTTTGTGTGGTTGCTTCTTAAAATCCTCAACTATAAGTGGAATCAATGCACGATCTCCTACTGTATCCTCTCCTTTTACTTTCAGGAGTGAAGAAAGATCAGTAAAACATAAAGAGGCAAGCATAAACGTAAACAGTGGCTTCCTTTATTAAGCATTTGGAAGCATTTCCTCTCATTCCCTCTCAACTCCTCTCTCATTCTTTTCCAAGAACCAAACAGAAAGCTAGTAACCAAACATAAATGGGACGACAAATAAAGTTGGCTATTTTAATAACAGTCATAGTAACCTCAACCTATTTAACAGCCAGAACTCAGTGGCGGGCCTAAGAAATTTTTTTTAGTGTGTGTGAGAGAGTGGAAGAGAGAGAGTGTCACTGAGCCACATTTGTTCCAGCTCATTCGGGAAGGAAATTTTGGGAAAACTATCGAGATCCCAGGGACGTTCATGCACGAAATGCCACTCCAACCGCACAGCATAGTGTCATTCTCATTCCAGTTGGAGAAAGCCAATCTAACGTCCGACATTTGATCTACGGGCGATTTTAGAGACAGCAACGACGGGCCGTCTGGGGTGGGCGAGAGTGTGAGCTTTGTACATATCCCAAGATAAACGACGACGTAGAAGAAGAAGATAGTGGTTGAGAAAGGAAGCCTATTTTTCATTATTGCGGCTTTGCTTGCAGAGAGAGAGAATGGGAGGTAAAGGAAGCGATTGTCACAGTGAAGGAGCGGCAGTGGGCATTGGTTTGGTTGGGGGTGGGAGGAAGGTATTTTTGAGAAAGAGACTTGGGAACGAAACATGCTAGCGAAACTTTCTTCTTATTGTGTTGCTTCAGGTGTGAGGGTGTTGGAATGAAGAAGAGAAGGTGCAGTACGTGAGTGAAGAAGAAAAGCCTTTGAGGGTGAATCTTGTAATTTTGATATCTAGACTGAGGGCAAAATTGGAAGAAAATGGCTTAATATGTCACATGAGGCGCACGTAGGACGATTTCCATCCATTTAGACGAAAAATATTAACGGAGGGTCTAAAATGAAACTTTTTGAAACTTCAGGGGGTACATTGCAAATTTTTAAACTTTCGGGTTCAAATTGAAAAATCCCTGAAACTTCAGGGGGGTAAAGTGAATTTTCTCCTAAAAACAACAATTCTCATGGGAATGATCTCGTACTTGCACTCTATACTCACGTTTTGATCTTGTGCACTTGCGAGTAAAACGCGCCAAGTATTTGCCTATTAATTTAGATGGGTATTTTGGCACAACAAGTTTTTTGCGCCGTTTCTGGGGATTGTTTGATTTTGTTTAGAACTTTTTTTCCTTTAGTGAAGTCTGTTTTGTTGTTAATTTTTTCTCCGTTTTCCATTAATTAGTTAATTTTATTTTAAAATTTCCTGTTTCTGTTCTTTTTAGTTTTTATTTTGTCTACGGAGGTGCACTAGAGTGCCCATTCCTGGGGGATCGAGTGCACGAATGTGATTGATCGCACTAGCCAGTGAGATCGATCGCACATCCGAATAGCAGCACTAAAATTAAAGAATTTGACTTTTTCCTTCAAGCAGGGTCATAAATGTCAGAACTCAGCTATTGTTGAACATACCAATTGACAAAGAGGCAAGTCCGATACCTAAGAAGAATCAGAAGTTGAGAACAAAAAAATGGAAGAAGAACACGTCAAGAATCCCCCGCTAGTGCAAAGACTTATGACGAGCTCTTTCATCTCCCAACCCCTCAACCAGCCAACATGCATAGATTTTCCAACCATTGTGCAGGCAAATTACAAAGCACATCTACTTCTGCTCTAAATGGTCTCGCACTATAGAGGCACACCTCGAGAGGACCCTTATGTGCACCTTTGGGATTTCGTCCATCTATGCAAAGCATATACTATCCATGGCCTAACTGCAGAAGGAATCAGGTTAATTCTTTGTCCATTATCCTTAAAAGATAACGCTAAACTTTGGTTAGATTCTCTGGCTGTAGGTTCTATTCACAACTGGGAGGAGTTGGCGACAAGGTTCTTAGAGGAGTTCTCCCGGGAATAGTAGCACTGGACTACTACCAGAAGTACTCAAGCAAAATCTAGGAGCTCGAGTGCATCTACTAGGATCAGTGGTACTAAGGCCACTACGTGTGAAAAGTCATATCCTTGAAAGAATTCTGTTTGTGTTTAATTTTTATCTTAGTTATTTTAATTAATGCTAATTTCTTTGCAATTTTTTTTTTAATTTTTTAATTTTTAATTTTTTTATATATAACTGCAGTTTTTAGTTAGGTTTCCTAATAAAAAAAAAAAAAAAATTGTTTTGTTTACACCTGCGCTCGAGTCCACCCGAGGTAGGATCGAGCGCAGCTTTCACACACACATCCTCTGCGCGTAGTGCGATCGAGCGCACCTTATAGTGCAATCAAACACACTCGACTATAGGCTCACGTGACCTATTTTTGGGTCACCTTCCTTTTCTTCCCCATCACTTGCACCTAGCGCTGTGAGATTGCCTAGCCGCCCTCTGCACTCACAGCGCTGCCGTTTGCACTTCCACTATTCACTGAACCACCACACACAACCACCCACGCACCACAACACCTCTGCACCTCCACCGAAGCACCAAAACAAATTCTCCCACATTTTCCTTACCCATTGTTCTCTTTTCTCCAAATTTCCCGTTTCTCCACTTTCACTAAATTTTCTCTGTTTTTGACACACACAATCGGTGTATACGGATTGTCCCTTGCTCTGTGTTGGCGTTTACTAAGTTTTTCAGGGGTTTGGGTGTCGTTCTACAGTGAGTTTTGCATCACCCATTCTTGTAGCTGCACGCCAAGTGTTCGACGAAAGTCCTGAACCAATTTGAACAATGCCTAGGACTCATGCTTCCATTTCTAAGGCCCCCGAAACTGAAGATACTTCATCCCAACCCACCTTCCAACAGAGGAAGCTCATTTTAGAGACCTCTTTTGCAATCCAGGAGGAATTCAAACATTTTCAAGCCACAAGGTGGGCAGTGGAAGAGTGCAAGCGCCGCGGGTTGAATAGGTTGTTCAAGCCAGTCACCTCCAAAGCCTACAAAAGCCTGGTTTAGTCATTCTATGAAAACCTCACATTCGACTACAACCGGCCAGGCGTCCTCTCATCATCCGTTAAGGGAAACAACATTGAGATAACTATTGAAGACATTGTCGCTGTCGTAAAATCCATCATGAGCACCCTCCAGAAGAAGATCAATTTGAAGAGGAACCCCCCATGCTCACCATTGCAGATATAATTGGAGACATGTGTGGGGGACAGTATGCTAATGATCACTGTAATGCAAGCGGCAAGGCCAAGATGCCTCCACAACTATGGCTTGTGATTTTATCCTGCATCGGAGTACATGTCCCTTGGGACACAAAACTCAAAGATGAGACCTCTTTCTCAAAGAACTTTATGCCTTTTATAAAGGCTATTGGTGCTCCATTCCGGATATCATCGGGAACTAGCTGCATAAGTTCTATGAAGGGGTACATTTACGAGGAGCTGCCATTACCAATTCATGGGGATTACATTTTCAGTTTCTAATGTTTCTTCTGGTTTGATTAGGTGGCCCATTACCTTAAGATTTTTTATTTATTTTTAATGAATAACCAAGTATCTACTTACAACTCAAAATTCCACTCAATTTTGGAAGTATGTTTTGAAATATGTCAGTTTTTCGACAATTTCGTCTATTGAATTGATGTTTATCTTTAAAATGTTTGATTCTTACGTACATTTTTAATAGGATATCTTGCATGTAGTTTTCACGTGAAATTTTAAAAATGCACGTGCTTTAAAGACAAATGTCAATTTAATAAATTGAATTAGAGGAATTTCTTTCGACATGAAGAAAACTTGTTCCTTTGCATTCAATAAACTGAACAAGACAAAAGGTGGCTCCCTTAATCCCTAGATTCCCTACATTGTTCTTTAGATTCTGTAAATACCAAAATATACGGTAAGAAAGCAGGCAAAATGAAAGAATAAGGTTTTGAAGATTGTATTAGTAATAGGAAATCCAAATTAACCAAGAGGATGTCATTAAAAAAAGTGAACATAAAAACACTTACAAATACAAAAATGTAACTACTAACAAAAATATACAACACTGCTCCAGTAAGCCCAGTCCCAAAAAATAAACTACAAATCATACCAAAAGTTGGGCAGTCAAGTGTGGATTTTAGTCAAGACGATTGCAGAATCATTGGCCCTGAGCAAGTAACTCAAGTGTACTGCTCACTAGCTTTAATAGGATCTCTTCTCTTAACCCTTATCTTCATCATGTCAGCCCACCTCACAAAGACATTGGATTCTTCAAACTTACCAGCAAACTTCATCTTTCGAGCCAAGTCCTTGAGTATGTCTGGTTTCCCAGCTCTTGAGAAATCAGCTACAAACTTGTTGTAATCAAGTTGAGGTGCTTTCATTCCTTTCTCTATCATTTCCTCCAAATATTTACAAGCGGCTCCCAATCTTCCCTGACTTATGGGCGCTCTAATGAACACCATACATGAATTATCGTTCGGGTAGCACCCCTTCTGGACCATCTCATCCCAAACTGCATGACCCATTTCATAGTTTCTTGTTTGAAAGTAGGATTTCATTATCATGTTATAAGTGTGGATTGATGGCTCAATGCCACTCTCAATCATCTTCTTATATATCCTCACCGCATCATCTGGCATTCGTCGATTCGTCATCAATTTAATCAACGCATTGTATGTGTGTCCATCAGGAGGGCAACTTTTTTCTTTCATCTCCTTCAGCAATCCAAATACCATGTCCATAATCTTCTGGTTCCCAAATCCCATGATCAAACATGTGTAAACTACAGCATCTGGCAGGCATCCAGATTCAATCATTTCGTTAAAATATTCAACCGCTTCTCCCATCTTTGTTTGCTTGCGTAAATCCTGAATCAAAATGGTATAGCTACTAGCATCGGCGGATGGACCCTTGTCCTTCATGACTTTAAACAACTTGATGGCGTCAGACCTCTTCTTACACCTCAACAACCCTTCAAGCATAATATTGTGTGCAACTATATCAGGCTTAAATCCCTTTTGAATCATCTCATTCCACACCCTGCCTTCTTCCATCAAATTCTCTACTCTACACCAACCATTAAGCAGTACAGTATAAGTTTGCAAATTATGTGTAAACCTGCCTTTCAACTTCTCAAAAAGTGTCTGCGCTTCTTTACCAAGCTTTGCCCTCCCAAGAGTATCAAGAAAGTAATTAATTGTATCGGCACCGACTTTAAATTTATACTTCTTCATCAGCTCAAAAGTTCCAACAGCTTTCTTCCTTTCCTTTGCAGCAGCAAAAGCTTTAATTGCAATCATAAAAGTCTCAATTGTCAAAAGCCCTTTCTCACCCATCTTCTATTTTTCACAATTTCTACCCCACAACTACCACATAGTTCGCCTCTCCGGCCACCATACTCCCATTTTTTCCACCACATTACCCACAACGCCTTCACCATTCCCATTAACACCCATCTCCGAACCACTCACCCAACCTCCAAATTTCTTTTATTTTCTTGCAACTATGGGTGTTCATCCTCCCATATTGCCTCTGTCTTGGGATTTTCTTGTTTTTGCAAGGCGTTTTGGGCATCTTTGGCCATAGTTTGTTTTTATGGCCATCAGAAGTGTAGACCACCTATTCAACAAAGGTCCCCAGTCAAGCTCACAATGCCTAGAACCCGTGCTTCATCATCCCGGGGGTCCGAGGCCCAAGCTATTTCTCCCCCGCCCACTTTTATGGAGCGGGAGCTGCTATTTGAGACTACCTTCGCCATTCATGAAGACTTTCAAAACCATGAGGCGACTCAATGGGCAGTTGCCAAGTTTAAGTGAAGGGGACTCTAGAAGCTCTTCAAACCGGTCACCACTACTGCCTACCGAAAGCTGGTAATCGAATTTTACTCCAAGCTTTCCCATGATTGCGACAATTTGGCAGCACTCTCTTCAAAGGTGCAAGACCAAATTATTCATGTGACTAGAGCCGACATAGTTGCAGCCTTACAGTGCAATGATGAGTATCCTCCAGAAACTGCAAATTTTGCCGAGCAACCGCCCCGATACTATGTGGCGGAAATCATTGAGGATATGTGCCCAGGGCACTATGCGGACACCCACCATAATGCTGGCTGCCGGTCCAAGTTACCTCAATCCGTTTTGCATCGAAATCCCTTCGACAAAACTCAAAGGCGCGATCAATTTCTCCAAACTCTTTACGCCTTCCATAAGGATGCTTGGTACTCTATTCCCGACATTATTTGGAACCAAATCCATAAATTTTGGAATGGAATGCACATTGGGGGAGCAGAGTCCACACACTCATGGGGGTTGCCTTTCCCCTACTTACTCACATACATTCTGCGGAAAAAGGGCATTAAGGGCACCGCAGCTGATGAACCAGTCACCACCACTCCAATATATGGCATTCGCCAATGGAACAAGAGCTGCTCGCATATGCCCCGGGCACCTCTAGAAGCTGGGGAAGAGGCGGATGAGGCCGTGCCAATGGCAGAAGATGAATCGGCAGCTGAGCTGGCAGCCAAAGATGAGGAGGAGGCCTTATTTGACTTGCGAGCCACCCAATACCGATCCCTTTGTGAAGAAATGGAGGGCCTTCGGAGAGAGCTAGTTGATCAAAGAAGGGAGGCTTGGGAAGATAAAGTCCTGATGGATCAACGCTTAGTTGCTTTTTAAGAATTGATGCGGTCCATCCTTAGCCGGTTGCCACCACCATCTGGAGCATCTACTTCTGGACAACATTGAGCGGGGACCACCGTCTGGCTGAAGACGTAAAACTTAGCGCTCATGGGAGGCACCCTACAGCATATCCTTTTATTTTGTTTTGTTTTACTTTATGTTGTGTTTTTATTTTATTTTTGTCTTTTTAGTGTTTTTTTATTTATAATTTGTTATGTTGTCCATTCTGTTACTGCGATCGAGCGCAGTTCTCCATTTGTGGGTTCAATCGCACTCTATTAGTACGATCGAACGCACCATGTGTGCGATCGAGCGCACTTGGGCAGCATCCCATAGTTATCTTTTTATTTTGTTTTGTTCAATTTTTATTTAGTTTCAATTTTGTTACTTTTTACTTGTTTATGTGTTTTCGTATTTTGCAGGGACAAGTGTGCTTCACTTCAAGTTTGGGGGTCTGCTATGGGCCATGCTTTCCAAGATCATATCGGCCAGCTCCCAGGTACATTCTTTCCTTTACTTAGACACATTTGGGACAATGTGTCAATTAAGTTTGGGGGTATGGGCACACATGTTCACACACACTTTGTCCCAAATTTCATATTGTTTGTTTTGTGTGTTGTTTGTTTATTTGAAAAAAAAAAAAAGAACAATTTTTGCATGTTCGTGTTTATCCTAAAATTTTAGGTTGATCTAAAACAATTTTGATTTGAATTCATCAGCGAGCTTAAAATTTTGAACACATGATCTAATGAGTGAATCTGTTAGTTTGGTTTCTTGTTTAGGACAGTTGAAAAATCACATGTTTGATATGAGCACACAAGCACATTAGCACATAATTTGTGAGGAATGACATGAGGTCTGATATGTGTGTTTTTGCATCTTGGATGAAGTTGGATGACTTATTAGATGACACTGTGACATATATAGTAGTGAGAAGAAAAAAAAAAAAGAAAAAAGAATAATAAATGATCATTGATGGCTTTTCAATGAGTAACTGGACCTCTTGCCTCAAAGCATTGAGTGTTCACATCAAAAGGTGAAAAATTTGGATTTGATCAATGTCATGGTTAGTTGGTTTTGGCTTTTTGACTCAAGTTAGTAGGTTCTTAGGGGTGTCTCTACACCTAATGCCCTAAAACCATTTGGTTTGGGAGTCGTTGACTTAACACTCGCTACAAGGGTCAAATAGAAAGCTTAAGGGAACCAACAATATGCCCTTGTGTCATTCTAATAGGAATTTCAGTGAAGTCTGAGATAAAGAGACATTGCATATTGGAAAGATTTGGAAGCCTCATAATTTTGTACTAATTCACTGTACACAAATTTTCAAACTTGTGATGATTTAGCATGTCCTTTGTAAGTAATTGCACTTTGAGATTCCAATTCATTGTGAAGATGAAGTTCATCTTTTTAATCTTACTAATGAATGAAAATCATGATCTTGAAGTGATGCTTAAATATTTGGAATAACATGAACTGTGCATGATGTTTGTGGGTAACATTACTAGAAAACCCTCACGAGTCTTCACTCGTCCACTAGGGAACTCCTAGTGATTTAAAAGGCTTGTTGCATACGGTAAATGCAATCGTACGTCCCATGAAAGATGGATTTATCTTTCATTTTTTATTTTTTCCATTCCTGTTTTTAGTTTTGTATTGCTAAGGGACTAGCAATATGTAAGTTTGGGGGGTGTGATAAGTGCTAAAATATTCATATTTTCAGCCCTTAACTTGCATGTTTTAATCCTTTGGTTTTAGTTAATTAGGCCATTTTAATTCTTTTTTGTGTTTTTCATACTTTTATCGGCGTTTGGAAGAAAATGAAGTAAAACTACGTGATTTGAGCTCAAAGAGAGAAGATGGAGAAAATTGGAGTTCCCTGACACTATGATCAATCGCAGGAGACTCAAGCACATTAGCACATAATCGTATACTACTGAGCACTCAAGCACATTAGCACATAATTTGTGAGGTATGACTTGAGATCTGATATGTGTGTTTCTGCATCCTGGATGAAGTTGGATGACTTATTAGATGACACTATGGCATATACAGTGATGAAAGAAAAAAAAAAAAAAGATGTGAAATAAATGATCATTGATGGCTTTTCACTGAGTAACTGGACCTCTTGCCTCAAAGCATTGAGTGTTTACGTCAAAAGGTGAAAAATGTTGATTTGATCAATGTCATAGTTAGTTGGTTTTGTAGCATTTTTTACTCGAGTTAGTAGGTCCTTAGGGGTGTCTTTACACTTAATGCCTTAAAACCACCTGGTTTGAGAGTCATTGACTTAACACTCACTACAAGGGTCAATTAGAAAGCTTAAGGGAACCAACATTGCACAACCTGACCAAAAAAAAAAAAGAAAAAAAAGAGAGAAAAAGAAATATGCCATTGTTTCATTCTAATAGGAATTTCAGTGAATTCTGAGATAAGGAGACATTGCATATTGGAAAGATTTGGAAGCCTCATAATTTTGTACTAATTCACTGTAGACAAATTTCAAACTTGTGATGATTTAGCATGTCCATTGTAAGAAATTGCACTTTGAGATTCCAATTCATTGTGAAGATGGAGTTCATCTTTTTAAGCTTGCTTATGAATGAAAATCATAATCTTGAAGTGATGCTTTAATTTTTGGAATAACATGGACTTTTGCATAATGTTTGTGGGTAACATTTCTGGAAAACCCTCACGAGACTTCACTCATCCAGTAGGGAATTTCTAGAGGTTTAAAAGGCTTATTGCATATGCTAAATGCAATTGTACATCCCACGAAAGATGGATTTATCTTTTTGTTTTCTGTTTTTCCATATTTGTTTTTTGTTTTGTATTGCTATGAGACTAGCAATATGTAAGTTTGGGGGGGTGTGTTAAGTGCTAAAATATTCATATTTTCAGCCCCTAACTTGCATGTTTTCATCCTTTGGTTTTAGTTAATTAGGTCATGTTAATTTCTTTTTGTGTTTTCCATACTTTTGTAGGTTTTGGAAGAAAATGAAGTAAATCTGGAAGATTTGGGCTCAAAGTGAGAAGAAGGGAAAAATGGGAGCCCCTGACACTGCGATCGATCGCAGGTTCCCTGCAATTGAGCACAGTACCAGAGAAGACACAGCACAAAGCAAGCCAGGTGCGATCGAGCGCATAACAAAAGAGGATCGATCGCAGACCTGCGATCAAGCGCACATGGGCTGCGAACGATCATACCCGTGCGCAGGAGACACTTCAAAGCTGCGGCCATGATGCTAATATTTCCATATTAAGGTTTTTCAACTCCCAATTGTAATAGGTTTTGAAACCCTACGAAATTCCTAGATTTACTAGTTTGTCATGGACTTTTAAAGCCTATAAATAGACCCTTAAGCTTCTAGAATAAGAGGCTTTGAAGGAGGAGAATAGGAGCTCTTCAAGTTCAAGTCTTGGGTTTTTTCTTTTTCTTTCTTTTCTTTTATGAAGATGTTTAACATCAACTTTATGTGTAGCTAATTTATTTAGTAGGGCTAGATTGAAGCTCTAGTTATGTTTAGTTAATATTTCAATATTGGCGCCTTCGTAATGATCTTGTGGTGCTATTTAACTTGATTAACACCTGCTTACATGAATTGCTCATATGTGTGTGCCTGATCAACATATGCATGTGGTATGGACTAGTTAGTTAAATCAATTTGGATGACCGAGTCCTAGGTTCAATAAAAGTAACAAAGGAATCCACACCGCAATTCTTGGGTTAATCAACATGGGGAACCGGGAGTATACACCCATGCCCTAGACCTCATGTGTTTGTCGATTTTCATAGAATATATGCTTTCCTAAGGAACAACTTAGTATACACCATGCTAAATCCCTTAGAAAAGAAAAGGGTTAGAGTATACGCCATGCCTAACTCGTTGCTTAGGGAGATCTATAGCTTAAGGAGTATATGTCATGCCCTTAGGTTGACAAACATTAGATATGCATAACATGATGAAAGCATTGGCATATTATTATATTAGCTGAATATAATTGATGGTGGATATCAAAGACCTACATTTTATTATCATCACTAAAAAAATCAATTTTTGTTTTACTTAAGGAATTTATTTTTAAGCAAAATTCAGCAATCCTCGTGGGAATGATCCTGTACTTGCACCATATACTACTATGTTGACCTTGTGTACTTGCAGGTAAAACGTACCATTATTTACCTACTAATTTAGGTAGATATTTGGGACAACACACATTAGGACATAATTTGTGAGGTATGACATGAGGTCTGATGTGTGTGTTTCTGTATTTTGAATGAAACTCAATGATTTATTAGATGGACATTTTGGCATATATATATATATGATAAAAAAAATAAATATAAATAAAAGATCATTGATAAGCTTTTCACTGAGTAACTGGACCTCTTGCCTCAAAGCATTGAGTGTTCACGCCAAAAGGTGAAAATTTTTTATTTGATTGATGTCATGGTTCGTTTGGTTTTGTAGCCTTTTTGACTTGAGTTAGTAGGTCCTTAGGGGTGTCTTTACACCTAATACCCTAACGCCATCTGGTTTGGGAGTCATTGACTTAACACTCGCTACATGGGTCAATTAGAAAGCTTAAGCGAACCAAACATTGCACAACCTAACCAAAAAAAAAGAAAAAGAAAAGAAATATGCCATTGTTGTTCATTCTAATAGGGATTTCAGTGAATTTTGAGGTATGGAGACATTACACATTGGAAAGATTTGGAAGCCTCATAATTTTCTGCTAGTTCACCTTACAATGTTTTCAAACTTGTGATGTTTTAGCATGTTCTTTGTAAGTAATTGAACTTTGAGATTCCAATTCATTGTGAAGATGGAGTTCAGCTTTTTAAGTTTGCTAATGAATGAAAATCATGATCTTGAAGTGATACTTTAATTTTTGGAATAACATGAATTGTGCATGATGTCTGTGGTAACATTCTTGGAAAACCCTCACGAGACTTCACTCGTCCTCTAGGGAATTCCTAGGGGTTTAAAAGGCTTGTTGCAAATGCTAAATGCAACTGTACATCCCATGAAATATGGACTTATTATTTTGTTCTCTGTTTTTCATTTTTGTTTTTAGTTTTGTATTGCTAAGGGACTAGCAATATGTAAGTTTGGGGGTGTGTTAAGTGCTAAAATATTCATATTTTTAGCCCTTAACTTGCATATGTTAATCCTTTAGTTTTTGTTAATTTATGCCATTTTAGTTATTTTATGTGTTTTTCTTGATTTTGGAGGTCATTGGAAGAAAAAGAAGCAATCTCAGAAGTTTCGGACTTAAAAGAGCTATTTTGAGAATATGGAAGGCTCTGGTAGTGCGATCGATCGCAGGGGAGCTACGATCGAGTGCACTACAGGCAAAGTCCACAATGCTCAAGGCCCCCGCGATTGAGTGCCAGCACAAGGAGGATCGATTATAGACATGCGATGGATCGCACATGGGCTGCGATTGAGCGCACCCGTGCGTGATGGGGAAGTCTGCCGCCAGTGTTGTTATGGAAAGTGCAACTTTAGGATTTTGTAACTTTGTGCGAACTAGGGTTCAAACCCTATGATTTTTAGGGTTTCTAGAGTATTCATATGGCCTATAAATAGACTCTCAAGCCTCTAGAATAGAGGGACTTTTCAAGGGAGAAGAGTTGGAGTTCTTCAAGTTCAAGTTTCGGGTTTATTCTTTTCCTTTATTTTATTTTATTTTATGAAGATGTTTAACATCAAACTTATGTGTAACTAATTTATTTTAGTTGGGCTAGATTGAAGCTCTAGTTACGTTTAGTTAAATTCAATATTGGCGCCCTTGTGATGATCATGTTGTGACATTTAACTTGATTAATGCATGCTTTCATGAATTCCTCATATATGTGTGCCTGATCAATATATGTATGTGGTATGGACTAGTTAGTTAAATCAATTTGGATGACCGAGTCCTGGGTATAATAAGAGTAACGAAAGATATCCACGCCGGATTTTTGGGTTAATCAACATGGGGAACTGGGAGTAGACACCGATGCCCTACGCCTCATGTGTTTGTCCATTTCCACAGTTATATGCTTTCTTAAAAAATAACTTAGTAGACACCCATGCTAAATCCTTTAAGAAAGAAAAGAATTAGAGTAGACACCCATGCCCTTAGGTTGACAAACATTAGATATTCATAACATGATCAAAGCATTGGCATATTGACATATTATCTAAATAAAACTAGTGGTGGATATCATAGCCCTACCTTTTTATTATTATCAAATCAAAATTCAATCTTTGTTTTGTTTTACTTTTGGAATTAATTTTAAGCAAAATTTAGCAATTCTCGTGGGAATGACCCCGTACTTGCACATTATACTACTATGTTGACCTCGTGCACTTGCGGGTAAAACATACAATTATTTGCCTATTAATTTAGGTAGATATTTGTAACAACAACCAGTCTAGCAAGTTCCCCCTTCTCCTAGGTGTGATCTTTCCATGTTTTATACACATTGGGGACAATATGTAATTTAAGTTTGGGGGTATGAGAGACACATTACACACACTTTGTCCCTATTTTTGTTTTAATTTTGAAGAAATAGTGCATATTCATGTCTATCTTAAAAATTTTTGTTGATGTAAGAATTGTGATTTAATTTTGGTTGGTGAGTTTAAAATTGTGTACACATGATCTGATGATAGAGTTTCGGAGTTTGGTTACTTTAGGCATGTGACAATTCATCCATTTGATTTGATCCAAACAAGCACACTAGAACATCTTTTGTGAGGTATGAGATGTATGCCTGATATGTATGTTTCTCTGTCTTGGGTAAAGCTGGGTGATTTATTAGATGGATACTTTGGCAAAGAAAAAAAAAACATTTGATCAATTTTAAAGTTCTCACTGAGTAACTGAACCTCTTGCCTCATTAAGCAATGAGTTTTCAAGTCAACAGGTGAAAGTTTTGAATCGATTAAAGTCATGGCTAGTTTAGTTTTGTAGCCTTTTTGACTCGAGTTAGTAAGTCCTTGGGGGTGTCTTTACACCTAATGCCCCCAAACCATCTGGTTTAGGATACATTGGCCTAACACTCGTTATATAGGTTGATTAGAAAGCTTAATAGAACTAAACATTGCACAGCCTAACCCAAAAGAATAATAATGTGACTCCATGCCATAGTTTTTCATGTTGATAAGAATCCTAGTGGAAGTTGAGATAGTGAAATATTGTACATTGGAATTACTTGAAAGCTTCATATTATATGCTAGTTCAGCTTACACCATTTTAAGCTTGTGATGCCTTAGCCTACCTTTTGTAAGTGATTAAAATTTTGAAATTCCAATTCATGGTGAAGATGGGGTTTATCTTTTTAAGCTTACTAATGACTGAAAATCATGGTTTTAAGTGATGCTTTAATTTTGGGGATGATATGAATGAATTGTGCATAAATGTTTGTGGGTAACATTTCTGTTAAATCCTCACGAGACTTCACTCGTCTTACTAGGGATGCCTAGGGGTTTAAAAGGCTTGTTGCATATGTTAAATGCAATCGTGTTTACTACAAAAGTGGAGATAGAGTAGTTTTTGTTTTTGTTTCTTTTTATTTTTAGTTTATTATTGCTAAAACACTAGCAATATGTAAGTTTGGGGGTGCAATAAGGGCTAAAATATACATATTTTAGCCCCTTACTTTATGTGTGTTAATCCTTTGGTTGTGTTATTTTATGTTGTTTTAGTTCCTTTTCGTATTTTTGTCTATTTTTTTTCGTGTTTTAAGGAAAAGGAAGCGTTTCTGGAAGCTTTGGGCATCAAGGGCCAATTTTGGGAAAAGCTGGAGTTCGAATTGAGCGCACCACACTTAGATTCGAGCGCATCAGCGTTCGAGCACTGCAGAGGAACGATCGAGCACAAGTTGCAATCGAGCACAAGGCATAGCGATCGAGCGTGTAACATCCCCAGTCCGTTAAGACTGAGTTTGCCACTTTTCTTCTTTTTCAACAAAAATTCTTGCAAAGATCTATAAGGTCTATCAGAGTACTTGATTTTAAAAGATACAATAAATGCGTAAAACATTTATTTTCAAGAGATTTTATTACAAGCGGAATTAGAAAACATTAAACTTTAGTTGCGGAATATCATATCATTACAATAACTTATATGAAAAGACTTTGAAAATTAATAATTATTCCCACCCCATTCCGGCCTCCTATTCCAGCATCCTTTCTACCTGAAAACAAGAAATAAAACTGAATGAGCCCAAAGGGCCCAGCAAGTAAAATCCACAACCATAAATAGTTTTACTCTTTGTTCTCAGTTTTGAAAATCATTTTCGCAAATAAATATAATTCTAGCCATAATAATATCTGTATGTACGGTTTCATCTCCCGTAACATATACATACTATTACATCTAGTAATAGATCATCGTTGTAAATCATCTTTATAAATCATCATCATAATGCATCATTATAAATAATCTTTGTAAATCATCTTAGTATATCTTCGTTGAAAATATAGTATCATTTTCTCATAATAAGGCCCATGTACACTATTACCCCTGTGCACGAGGGTTGCGGGTCCTTGTGACCATGGCACTGAACTGTGGCCACAGCCATGCCCGACCGTCAATTAACTCTTTCTTGGTGCACTCAACGGCCTAGTTGATGGAATACCACCTTCTGGCATAGCCTCCTTCAGTGGTTTCGCCTCCATCCGAGTATCGGTACCGAACTCTCATCTTATCTTATCTTGGGGCCAAAATTACTCTCCTCCATACATGTGCCCTCATTTCATAAACATTTATCTCATCTCTTGTACTTTTCTTTGTACTTCTTTTGATGCATCTTAGGGCAACATGTAGGAGGGTTTATCATCATTTTTCTTTCTTATAATCATCATCATTTCTCAACTTTTCTTTTCTTAAAATGGAAACTTTTCCAAATATAAACTTGTTGTGCTTAAAAAGCCTTTAAAGAAATATAAACTTTCTAAATAATTCTTTTAGAAATCCTTCATGCATGCAACATAACTTCATAATACGTAAATAAAATAATCATTTACAATTTACTAAAGAATGAATAAATAGCATGACATGAAGTAACTTTAGAAGGGTAGTGAATTTACTTACCTCTAGACTGAAGCTAAAAGTGGTATGAAGGAATCTAGTTGCTCCAATATGACTAACACCACTAGTATATCTTTTGAAACTAATTTCTAAAGTCCGCTATCTCTTGTGTTCTTTCTTTCTTGTAGCGCTTGGTCTCGCCCTTTCTCTCTCTGTTCTGAGTAAACACTCTTAGAAAGAAGAAAGACCGAGTAAAAAGCGGAAGAAAGAAGAATATATGCAAGAGATGGGAGAGGAGATGAGTGGTGAAAATTCTGAAGGAGAAGAGCTCTATTTATAGGAGAAAATCAAACACTATTCTACCGTCAATTTACAATTATACCCTCATTTTACTATTTCACCAACCCTATACTATTCCACCAACCCTATACTATTCCACCAACCCTATACTATTCTACCTTCAATTTACAATTATACCCTCATTCTATCTTCAATTTACAATTATACCCTCATTTTATTATTTCACCAACCCTATACTATTCCACCAACCCTATACTATTCCACCAACCCTATACTATTCTACCTTCAATTTACAATTATACCCTCATTCTATCTTCAATTTACAATTATACCCTCATTTTACTATTTCACCAACCCTATACTATTTCATCAACCCTATACTATTCTACCAACCCTATACTATTCTACCTTCAATTTACAATTATACCCTCATTTTACTATTTCACCAATTACCATTATCTAATTACCACTCTCATAAATTTCCCAAGAATTAAAATCCTTAGCTACAATGGATATTAAAATAACATCATTATCAAAATAATCTATTTAAATAGCTTTGAAAATTCTGGGACACTACAATCTTCCCTCCTTATTAGAATTTCGTCCTCTAAATTAAAACCTATAATATTATCGTCCAATCTTCAAGTTGAGGGATTCAGATAATATTCCTTTCAATCCTTCATCAAAGCTTACTCTCTTTTATCATATTGAAATTCCATCTCCTTCTTCTATGAGTAAATCTTATTCACAGTCTAAAGTCTCAATTTCTGCAATCATTCATCAATTCACACTAAAATCTTACCTCAAAATCTTTTCCATTGTTTCTTTCCAACCTCAATAACAACAATCGAGTTATTCATCAACAGTCTACAATCAAGGTTTAAACATCAAATTAATAAATCGTGTAATCAATAGTTCATACCTCCAAACATCATAGTCCTCCTTTCAAGCCTGCAATATTTTTCTCGATCTAATTTAATCAATCTTATCAAAAAGGTGTAAAAATCATCCCCGCCTATATTCTCTTTAGTATCTCAGTATTCCAAATCATGCATACGAAATTTTAATATGATGCTCTAATAATTATTAACTTCTCACCATCATAAACCTGTAAAAGTAAATAGCACCAACATTCTACAGTTTATATTTTCCAAAAACATCATTACATGAATATACCTCAGAAATGACATCATAATTCGATTCATTCTAAATACACAACCGTTTCTATTTTCTCATCCCAACTTTTGTGTTGATGCTATAATATCAGCGAAAATCTTTCAGTACTACATCTTTACTTGATAAATCATAACTCAACAATAGAAACTCGTAATTATGATTTCAACTCAAACGAAATACACGATTACATCAAATGTAAGATTCTCATCCATTCTTGACTAATACATATTGTGCTTGCTGCGTTCTAGAGATGAAATTGATAAGCAAGCAAAGTAGGATATGGGTAAGTTTCCAAGCTGGATGTCCCAAAACACTCATGTTATAATTTCTCTCCCTTGGGTCTTGCAAGGTCAAGAAGAGAAAAGAGAGAAAGATAGTCCTGTTGCTTTCTAGAAATGAAGATTTGAAAAGCATTTCAGGACATGGCATGTATGTGAGACTTTCAAAATACCCACATCGGATGCTCTCTCTCTTCTGTCATTTACGAAGACTGAGAAGGGAAGAGAGATATTTAGCCTGAGAAGCATGATCAAGGATAATCTTGCTTCATCAGGACATGATCAACGATAATCTTGCTTCAATGGTTTACTACTGAGAGTATAAGGAGTTGGGTTTGTGAATCAAATCGTGAGGCTGCATTTTTTCTCTTGAGGATATGCTCAACTAGGAGGAAAAGTCGAGCTTTCATTGTATGGAAGGCTATTAGAAGATTTCAGGCGAAGGGGTATGATCAGAAGGCATGTGTTGCAATGGAGAAAGAGGTGGGAATTTATAGGAAAGATTTCTGGTAATGAACGAGCGCGTGGTGCGCGTTGGCATGACAATTCATTCAGTTGCCCACGCATGGTATTTGAAGTCGTTGATTGAACAGTGGGTTTGAAAAATGAGCTCAGTCGAATTTATGACAGGAGACAAGATCCTACTTCCACGGGATCTTTTGACAAAATTTCCATCGCGGCCCGAGGTCGCCTAACGCTTTGTTGTTTACTGTTTATTTCACCTGAAGTGAAAAATTCCTTTAAAGCCACTCGTCTGCTGCTTCCAGAAACTTCACAAAATTTCTTCAGTTCCTAACGCTTAGTCTCTTCTCAGTACTTCATCTCTCCCAATTTCTTCGTATTCTCAACTATTTTTCCTTACTCTCCTAAATATGGGAGTATCATCATCATCCGTTAACAACCTCGATTTGAATGTTGCTCCTGCAGCACAACCCATTGTTATGCCTGACGTGCAACCGGAGGTGCCTGTTGTTCCCCCTGAAGTGTCTGCTATTCATCCCGTCGTACCTGTTACACACCCTAATGAACCTGCTGCATATCCTAACGTATGGCAGCCAACTTTTGTCTTTGACAATCGTCCTATCACTATTCACGATTCTGTCATGCTCCATGATTCTACTGCTGTAGCAGTGGCCAAAGGTTTCGTAATTCCACGGGATCAAACGTTCTTAGCTGATAGGTCGGATACTGATGCTATTAATAACTCATTGGCATTCAGTATCCAAGGTGCTGCTTCAGTTTCTGACATGGCACAACGTTTGAGTGCCAGAAATGTTGAGCTGAAAGTCTCAAGAAACCAAATCGGGGTCTTACAGCGACTGCTCAAATACTACAAACGAAAACACGTGGATTTGAAGCAGGAGAATACTCAGCTGAAAAAGATGATGTTATCTTACGCAGAATACTTGGGACCAAAGATGCTAGAAATGGAGAAGAATACCGAACGTCTCCAGCGACAGCACGAAAAACTCCGGGTCGATGTTCAGGGGTGTTGCAAGTCTCTCCGCACACGCTCTAGTCAGGTACCTCATTAGAAATAAATATTCTCTTTGATAATTCAATTATATAAATATATACGATTCTGCTCATACTAGGTTTTCTCTATGCAGAAATAATCTTCCTGGAGCAGCTCTGAGGAATCATCTGCTCATCATTACCACGTATCTCTTTATGCAACAAATTCCCTTCTCTTTTTTTTTTTTTTTTTTTTATGGACACTGGTATGTAATATTATAAGGAGCTTGTTCTCCAAACATTTCTTTTCGTAATCATTCAGTGCTCATTCAATATTCATTATGAAATCATTCTGTCATTGTAATAACTTCCTTTAAACAAACAATCTGTTTAAAAAGTTAATCACTCAATAAAACATCTAAGTATGCACCATCACATGTTTTCAACCTCTAAAATACCTTAATATCATTGAACATATATCTTATAAGAGAAATTTAGATCATGTCACTATATTATATCACTGTATTATATTGTCTTTCAACTCTTACCTTTATGCTTCAATTTACCTCAAGAATAATAATCCATTATCTTTACTTAGTAAAAGAAAATTATATCAAAAGCTTTGGCATGTAACTAAAATTTCTCATAATTTCATATCCACTAATGCCTCAAAATTTAAATATTATCCACAACCTAGGAGCATCAATTCATCCTCAAAACTTTAAGCATCACTTCAATATAATTTACCTCAATTACAGAAAACCTAGCACCTCAAATTCTAAGAATCACCTCAAAGATTTCATGAATTGTACCTTAAAGTCATCACAATCATTTGAAAATATCAAAATCCTTAAACCACAACTTTATATATCAAAATATCTTATAGATTCTAGGGTATACCTCATTTGCATTTATCCCTGCAATACTTAGGCATTCACTTCATGCCACTACGTAATCCTTATTCATCAATCCATATATTATAACATCAATCATAGTATCATTATTGTCATCGACCAAACCTTAGCCATTACCAAAAACTCATATAAACTCTTATATCATTAATTCAGTTCAAGAATCATTTCACAACCGACATCCATAAGACCATTCATTACCAAATCACTTACACAATTTGTCTCACAACCTAAATCCATAAAACCATTTTGTCACCAAGTTAATTTCACAAATCATCTCGCAACCTAAATCTATAAAATCATCATACGATTTTTAAATCATGATCAATAATCTTTTCTAAATCCTCGAGACACCTTAAAATATACCCTTATCAATCGATACTCTAGAAAACTGCCGCAAATCCAAATAGGCAGATACTATAGATCACAACCTATCTATAAAATAAAAATTCATCTCCGTCATTAACATGATCACAATAATAAAATCCTCCAAATTAATCACACTAAGATGATTTTTTTTTTTTTTTTTTTTTTAACAAAAAATTAACCATTAGAAAAATGCTCATGCATCATTTATTAGAGACCACACAACAATGCACACTCTACTTGGCCGGAATGTGGCTTCTCATTAACCCCCCAATTTTTTTTTTTTTTTTGAAAAGTCTGCCAGAACCTTATAACCTTTGCTCTGATACCAAAATTGTAACATCCCCAGCCCGTTAAGGCTGAGTTTGCCACTTTTCTTCTTTTACAACAAAAGTTCTTGCAAAGATCTATAAGGTCTATCAGAGTACTTGATTTTAAAGGATACGAAAAATGTATAAAACATTATTCAAGAGATTTTATTACAAGCGAAATTAGAAAACATTAAACTTTAGTTGCGGAATATCATATCATTACAATAACTTATATGAAAAGACTTTGAAAATTAATAATTATTCCCACCCCATTCCGGCCTCCTATTCCAGCATCCTTTCTACCTGAAAACAAGAAATAAAACTGAATGAGCCCAAAGGGGGCCCAGCAAGTAAAATCCACAACCATAAATAGTTTTACTCCTTGTTCTCAGTTTTGAAAATCATTTTCGCAAATAAATATAATTCTAGCCATAATAATATCTGTATGTACGGTTGCATCTCCCGTAACATATACATACTATTACATCTAGTAATAGATCATCGTTGTAAATCATCTTTATAAATCATCATCATAATGCATTATTATAAATAATCTCTGTAAATCATCATAGCATATCATCGTTGAAAATATAGTATCATTTTCTCATAATAAGGCCCATGTACACTATTACCCCTGTGCACGAGGGTTGCGGGTCCTTGTGACCATGGCACTGAACTGTGGCCACAGCCATGCCCGACCGTCAATTAACTCTTTCTTGGTGCACTCAACGGTCTAGTTGATGGAATACCACCTTCTGGCATAGCCTCCTTCAGTGGTTTCGCCTCCATCCGAGTATCGGTACCGAACTCTCATCTTATCTTATCTTGGGGCCAAAAATACTCTCCTCCATACATGTGCCCTCATTTCATAAACATTTATCTCATCTCTTGTACTTTTCTTTGTACTTCTTTTGATGCATCTTAGGGCAACATGTAGGAGGGTTTATCATCTTTTTTCTTTCTTATAATCATCATCATTTCTCAACTTTCTTTTCTTAAAATGGAAACTTTTCCAAATATAAACTTGTTGTGCTTAAAAAGCATTTAAAGAAATATAAACTTTCTAAATAATTCTTTTAGAAATCCTTCATGCATGCAACATATCTCCATGACAGGTAAATAAAATAATCATTTACAGTTTGATACAAGAATATATAAATAGCATGACATGAAGTAATTTTAGAAGGGGTAGTGAATTTACTTACCTCTAGACTGAAGCTAAAAGTGGTATGAAGGAATCTAGTTGCTCCAATATGACTAACACCACTAGTATATCTTTTGAAACTAATTTCTAAAGTCCGCTATCTCTTGTGTTCTTTTTTCTTGTAGCGCTTGGTCTCGCCCTTTCTCTCTCTGTTCTGAGTAAACACTCTTAGAAAGAAGAAAGACCGAGTAAAAAGCGGAAGAAGGAAGAATATATGCAAGAGATGGGAGAGGAGATGAGTGGTGAAAATTCTGAAGGAGAAGAGCTCTATTTATAGGAGAAAATCAAACACTATTCTACCTTCAATTTACAATTATACCCTCATTTTACTATTTCACCAACCCTATACTATTCACCAACCCTATACTATTCACCAACCCTATACTATTCTACCTTCAATTTACAATTATACCCTCATTTTCTATTTCAATTTACTATTTCACCAACCCTATACTATTCTACCTTCAATTTACAATTATACCCTCATTCTATCTTCAATTTACAATTATACCCTCATTTTACTATTTCACCAACCCTATACTATTTCACCAACCCTATACTATTTCACCAATCCTATACTATTCTACCTTCAATTTACAATTATACCCTCATTCTATCTTCAATTTACAATTATACCCTCATTTTACTATTTCACCAATTACCATTCTCTAATTACCACTCTCATAAATTTTTCAAGAATTAAAATCCTTAGCTACAATGGATATTAAAATAACATCATTATCAAAATAATCTATTTAAATAGCTTTGAAAATTCTGGGACACTACAATATGGCAGTTAATTGACAGAATGCTTGCAAATTGAATAATAGTTTATTCAATCTATTAATGTCAAAATTTGTTATTAAATTAAACTAAGTTCATTATAATTTACTTTAAATAGTTTGAAATTCAAGATACTTACCTCTCATCAGAGAGCTCTCGCTCTATGAATGAGAGCTCTCTATCTATGAATTTCTTGTAGTAGTATGATTTTATTGCATTCATTGAAAAGCAAACATGATGAAATAGTAGAGGAGATTGATAGATTGAATAGTAGTGGAGATTGATATACTGTCATATTTGGCATTTTATCGGGTCAGTTTCGTCTCCTTAACATGCTCTAATTGAATTGAAATTTTATGAGTAGATAAAATATTCTGAGAAGAACGTTTTGGACTTTCATTTGACTCATTTTGAGTTCGTTTGTCTTAATTTTCATTCCTCAGAAATTTCTGGTCCACAAACTTTTCAAATCAAATTAAAGTCATAAACGTGTTTCACTTTACTCCAAATTCTTACCTTTCGTGAATTCGATAAATATGGACTTCATGTTTCGCTCTTCATATGTGAGGCGGGTCAAATCTAAATGAAAAAACAAAGCAAACAAAGAATTATTAGTCTAAATATATAAAATTTGTGAAAAATACTATTTATGAAATTCTCACATAGCATCTAGCCAAAGAAATATTGTGTTTGCATTGTTGTTAGCAAAAGACTCTTTTGCTGTTACAAGTTAGTTTTTCTTCCTCATCCTCATCTTTTGGAGATGTTTTTGAAATGTATGGCCAAATACTATTTTCATCAATAAGTACTTGCTTGAATCCAGTTGGAACACAATTTTCTAAACAAATTTTCTACTTTGTGATTTTCTTCACCACACTGAGTCCATTTCCATTGATGTATTCTTTGTTCATATCGTTGGGCCAACCATTCTCTATCAAATTCCTTGCAAGTAAGGCAAAAGAGTTCGCATCAGCATTCAATTCGTGGTGAATGAAAAATCATTTACAAGCTAATAAATTCTTCTTTAACAAATTTGTACACAAGTTTATGTCCCCCTTCACATGTTCTTTTTCCGGCTCATTGTGATCGTCTTTGACGAAATCGTCAAAGTCTCCTGAATCAGTGTATAAGTATACCACATTGTAACGTTTTTATTTCACCAATTTTCAATCCTTCCAAGTTTAGTCACTCGAGTTTGCAATTTATAATATTACCTCATTCCTTTTTTATTTTTCGTTAAATTTTTTTTCTGAATGCCCAAAATACCACGGTTTTTTTTTAATATATATAAAAAATAAAATAAAAATTGTAAAGATGTTACAAAAATATTGCAAATATGTTTTTTTTATTAAAATATATATATATATCTTATCAAAATCTAGATCTCAACAAATGTTAAATGTATTACATGACACAATTTTCAAGGGTTATGTTTAGAGTTTTTAAATAAATGCATATCTAAATATCTACATGAGATACATTAATTTGGCAAATTTCACGATAAAAAAATGATAAAGATATTAGGTAAATATTTTGAAAACTCAAAAGTGACCAATTTAATCTTACATTTAATCAATTAGAAAACTCAAAAGTAAATCAGTCATTCGAGAAACAAATATGGGTGCAGATTTTCTTGCGAAGTATGAGAATGAACTGAAGGAGACTGGAGATAAAATGTAAATACAAAATAAATAATGCGGAAATTTACAAACAATTTATGAATTGTTAATTACATATATTCAGCAATATCTTTTTAAATGAGATATTTCCTATTGAGATGATATTGAAGCTATACTCAATATTTAGCATGCACAATATTGATGATTGTTTCCTATTATGGCACAACTTTCTTTGCACCGAATGACTAGTGAGCTGATGATATAGCTTTAGGAAAATATCTCTTTAATACCTACAGCTTGCACGATTTTAACGGGATTTTTCCTTTCCTTGATCAACGTCAACTGTTTTATTTGTTACATTTGTCTTAATATGATTTACAACTAGTTGGCCACATCTAGGCCAATACAATCATTTTGGAGATTTTTATATTAATGAAGAAAAAATCTACATGAAGTATTGCATCTCACTTATGCTTACTGGCATACTTGCTAATGATATGGGGATTTTCCCTATCATTACAAAGAGGGAAATGTTGAACTATTTGGATGCGAGATGTAGGATTGCCCACAGTTGGTAAAATCAGCAGTCATAATATGAACATATTGGTAAATGGACAGAAGGTATGATGTGATGCAATATTTAGTTTTATCACTAAATTTTATAC
>NC_081549.1:14248226-14255782 GCF_901000735.1 Corylus avellana
TTTAAAAATTGTGATTTGATTTCATTGATAAGCTTAAAATTTTGAACACATGATCTAATAATTGAGTTTTTCAGTTTGGTTACTTGCTTAGGACAGTTGAGAATTCACATGTTTGATATGATCTTACACAAGCACATTAGCACATAATTTGTGGGGTATGACATGAAAGTTTAATGTGTGTGTTTCTATGTCTTAAGTGAAACTGGATGATTTATTAGATGGATACCTTGGCATATTTATATGTGAAAAAAAAAAAGAAAAAAAAATATATATATATATATAATCATTGATAAGCTTTTCAATGAGTAATTGGACTTCTTGCCTCAAAGCATTGAGTGTTCACGTCAAAAGGTGAAGAATTTTAATTTGGTTAATGTCATGGTAAGTTTGGTTTCATAGCCTTTTTGACTCGAGTTAGTGAGTCCTAGGGGTGTCTCTACACCTAATGCCCTAAAACCATCTGGTTTGGGAGTCTTTGACATAACACTCATTACATTGGTCAATTAGAAAGCTTAAGGGAATCAAGCACTGCACAACCTGACGAAGGAAAAAAAAAAAAAAAAAAAAGAGAAAAGAAGAAGAAAGAGAAAAATATGCCATTGCTGTTCATTCTAATAGAGATTTCAGTGAACTTTGAGATATTGAGACATTGCACATTAGAAACAATTGGAAGCTTCATATTTATGTGCTAGTTCACTTTACCCTATTTTCAAACTTGTGATGTCTTAGCATGTCTTTTGTAAGTAATTAAATTTTAAAATTCTAATTCATTGTGAATATGGAGTTTATCTTTTTAAGCTTGCTAATGAATGAGAATCATGGTTTTGAAGTGATGCTTTAATTTTTGGAATAACATGAACTGTGCATGATGTTTGTGGGTAACATTTCTGGAAAACCCTCACGAGACTTCACTCGTCCACTAGGAAATTCCTAGGGGTTTAAAAGGCTTGTTGCATATGCTAAATGCAATCTTACATCCCACGAAAGACAGATTTATCTTTTGTTTTCTGTTTTTTCATAGTTTTGTATTGCTAAGGGACTAGCAATATGTAAGTTTGGGGGTGTGTTAAGTGCCAAAATATTCATATTTTTAGCCCTTAACTTACATGTTTTAATCCTTTAGTTTTAGTTAATTCATGCTATTTTACTTCCTTTTTATATTTTCTATGTTTTATAGGCTTTTGGTAGAAAAGAAAGCATTTCTGGAAGAATTACAAGCTTAAAGGGCAAATTGGGAAGACCTAGAAGATATGGTTGAGCTTAGCCAATCAAGGTTAAGTTTAATCAAATAAAGGAAAGGATCAATTCGGAATTTCTCACATTGAAGACAAATCGGATTGGATGCAAAATTAGACTCTAAACATGTGTCGGTATTTTAACCATAACTTTCAGCTCAGATATCTGATTAAGATGATTCAAGCGGCATTGGAAAGCTAGCTCAAAGGGATACAATTCATTGTTAAATAGCATTTCCCCAATTCAGAGCGCCGCAAGGTCAAAATCGTGCCGCAAGTTAAGATCACAATCCTGGGCAATCCTACTCCGATTTGGACTTAGGTTTTCTCTATCCTAATTGGACTTGGACTTAAAACTCCGAATTTCCTAGGATTACTAGGGCTTCTAGGACTCTCCTAAGCTCTATAAATAGACCCTTAAGCCTCACAATTTAAATCATTCCAAAAATCCTTGGAAGAGGCACAACTTTGGGGAGAGGATTGGAGGCTACTTCTAGGAGCGGTTTTCGGTTCTTTCTTTCCCTTTTCTTTTTCTTTTATTTTTATTATGTGTAACTAACTCTTAAGGAGGGCTAGATTGAAGCCCTCATTATGTTTATTTAATATTTCAATATTGGCGCCTTTGTGATGATCATGTTGTGATATTTAACTTGATTAATTCCTATTTTCATGAATTCCTCATATGTATGTGATTGGCCATTATATGCATGTGGTATGGACTAGTTAGTTAAATCAATTTGGATGACCGAGTCCTGGGTTTAACATAAGTAACAAAAGTAATCCACACCTCGATTCTTGGGTTAATCGACATGGGGAACCGGGAGTAAACACCCATGCCCTAGGCCTCGTGTGTTTGTCGATTTCCACAGATTTATGATTTCTTAAAGAACAACTTAGTAGACACCCATGCTAAATCCTTTAAGAAATAAAGGAATTAGAGTAGACACCCATGCCTAATTTGTTGCTTAGGGAAATCAATAGCTTAAGGAGTGGACACTCATACCCTTAGGTTGGCAAACATTAAATGTTCATAACATGATTGGATCATTGGCATATTGATATATTAGATAAGTATAATTAGTGGTGGATATCAAAGCCCTACCTTTTTATTATCATCAAATCACAATTCAATCTTTGTTTGTTTTACTTTTGGCATTTAATTTTAATCAAAATCAAGCAATCCTCGTGGGAATGACTCCGTATTTGCACACTATGCTACTATGTTGACCTCGTGCACTTGCGGGTAACACATCAAATTATTTGCCTATTAATTTAGGTAGGTAATTGTGACAACAGAATAGTACCACGAGCAATTCCCAAGATATATAAGATATGAAGAATATTACCATGACCAATTCCCATGATATACAAGAACTTAAGCATGCCATGACCAAGATAGAAGGACAGATCGGTCATCTAGTTCTTGACTTCAACAGAATAGAGAAAGAAGAGCTTCAAAGTCAGCTGATGACTGAAAGGCACTACATGATTGATGAGGATGATTGTGAAAATTCTTATCATGAGCATGCCCAAGTCACCATCACACTTGAGAGTGAGAAAATTGTGGATAACAAAGAGGAGGAAGAGAAAGAGGAGCAAATTGAGTACCTTGAGCAAGTTGAGCACCATGAGAATAATGAGCCCTTAATGGATCCAAACTTGTCCAATGACATGGAAGTGAGTATTGAAGTTCCTGCCTCCATCACTGTGCATTGCCACAAGTAGAACAACATGTACAGCCGAAGCTCCCATGCGGATGTCAAAGCCCTCGGCCGAACATCCCTCCATTGTGCTAGCCTCGAGTCAATAACTGTGACGGGTCTCGTGGACAAATTTGTGGTCAATGCCACAAACAAGGCCATGAAGAATTCGTACATTGATTGTGCGTTGAAGCTTCGTTCTGGGGATGACCAGATAACGGGTGCACTCAAGAGCTTTCAGAATGCACGTTATGCGGTCGCTAGCAACCAGATGTTAGTTGCTCTCAATGCTACCCGGCAGTGCAGCACTCAGCTGCAGAAATTCAGACTCTCTCCAGCTCTCGGAAATGAATTACGTACGCTTCAGGGTTTCTGTGCAACCGCCAACGGAGTTCTCAAACAAATTCATTGATAACTACATCTTTAAAACAAAAGTTGATATGCCTACCTTTCAGTAACTCTATATGTTTTTTTTTTTTCTTTGGATGAGGATGGGTGTGATCTGAAACCCACGAATTATATTTGTATATCCAACGCCGGAGTTATCTAAGAAACAAATAAGCGTGTAGAAATTGATTCAATCAACCATTTGCTTTGGTCATTAGTAAATTAATTGTTTTTTTCTTTCCTTCTTCTTTTCAATGAGAATGATATTCTCGTAATCAAAATACTGCAGTCATGACTATGATATTGGTATAAATAGAACCAAATGCACCAAATAGTCTCTCTTGATTTTCTATTTCATTATTTCTTTTTTTCTCCAAGCTAATGGTTGGTCTTGGTTTATGGAAAATATTAAATTCATTATAGATGCGACGTGTACCAATTAATCAAATCAATTGGATACTTTATACCATAGAATAAGGAGTGGAGAAGGAACGGAAATTGAAAAAGGAGAGGGAATATATAACATTTTATAAGAACAAACAAGCATGCATTCATATTGAGAGTAAAATATGTCCTTTGAATACATTTTTTCCTAAATTTTTTGTAGTGAAAAAACAAAATAAAGTTATAAACCTACTTAGTAACGTAACTTGTAAATTGAGTTAAAAAAATATGTCGTTATAATAATTGATTATCACATGCTTTTTTTATGAAGATTAAGTAATGAGACTCATATATTTTTGAATCACGCATTATAGGATTGATTTTACCCTCAATTGAATTTTAAATAGGAGCATACTCAACACGGCGTCTCCTATAGTGCATTAGTCCAATCTATCCTCGACGGTGCCAGAAAATGAGTTCACCGAAAGATTGTGTGCAACAAGGAGAAGGTCAAACTCAAAAATGGTTTTCGAAAAAAAAATATTTATATATTTATATCATTTTGTGCGGCTTAGAAGGAGGTTTCCTTAAATAATCAAAAAATGTTTTCGGTTTCTCCAAGATTGTTGATCGCACCAAATACTGGAAAATAAGTAAAAGCTTTTACGTCAAAATAAATGAAGCATTTTCAGTCGACTAGAAAATCTGCCTTTAATTTCCATAAAGTGGGTTCCTTTTTTCCAAGCCGCAGTTTATTTTCCGCCGCAGCAGAAGTTTTCCAGAAGTTGCGAGAATCATTCGACAGTGGTCATCGGTCGCTTACAGAGTTCGCCGAAATCCGTCGTTGAAGTTCGCTAGACTCTGCTGTCGACATTCGCAGGAATCCACTGCCGGAGTTCACCAACCGCCCCACTGGAGGGTGCCAAAATTTCCCGATGGAACTGGCTGAAATCTGCTCGCGTAGGTCGTCAGCCGTAACCCGCCGTTGTTGATTTTCCGAACGAACAAACTGCCAAACTGCCAAACTGCCAAAAAAACATTTTCAAACAGTTTTGTTTGAAAATGTTTGAAAATGTTTCACTAAAAACATTTTCAAACAAAAAAATATATATATGTATTATTCGGAAAGAAACGTAGCCTAAATGAAAAATTTGACAAAATGTCGTCTCGCCACGAAGTCAAAACTCATATATAAAATTGAGGTCCTTATTTGTTGGTAGAAGAAAATAAAGTTTTAGGCAATTTCTCATTTGTTGGGAAAAGGAGCTGCTAATCAATTAAACGCGAAAGATTGTTTGTTAAAGTTTTTTTGTTTTTTTTAGAACAAAACACAAAAGAAGCGTTTTTGTGAGTGTATTAGGTTATTTGTTAACATTTTTGTTTTGAGAATAATAGAAAATAAAAGGCAAAAAGGGCCTGCATAAGCGAGCAACCCTTGCAACAATACCAAATGGCCTAATTATAGCCTACTTCCCCCCTTTATTGAGGGACTTCAAGGAGCCTTGTAAGCTATAAAATGGCAAGTTCATGACTCATAATAACATCCTTGAGTTAATTCATCGTGGTTGTTCTTAATTAATTTGCATTAAACATATCTACATATTCTCAAATGGCGTCCGCTTGCAAATTTGTTCTCGTTGTTGTGGCCATGCTTGTTGGCCTCATTGCATTTGTGAGTGGAGATGCAGCACTAATAAACAACGTGTGCCGCAAAACTGGAGACCCCGTGTATTGCCACAAGTGCTACAACATGTACAGCCGAAGCTCCCATGAGGATGTCAAAGCCCTCGGCCGAACATCCCTCGATTGTGCTAGCCTCGAGTCAATAACTATGACGGGTCTCGTGGACAAATTTGTGGTCAATGCCACAGACAAGGCCATGAAGAATTCGTACATTGATTGTGCGTTGAAGCTTCGTTCTGGGGATGACCAGATAACGGGTGCACTCAAGAGCTTTCAGAATGCACGTTATGCAGTTGCTAGCAACCAGATGTTAGTTGCTCTCAATGCTGCCCGGCAGTGCAGCACTCAGCTGCAGAAATTCAGACTCTCTCCAGCTCTCGGAAATGAATTACGTACACTTCAGGGTTTCTGTGCAACCGCCAACGGAGTTCTCAAACAAATTCATTGATAACTACATCTTTAAAACAAAAGTTGATATGCCTACCTTTCAGTAACTCTATATGTTTTTTTTTTTTCTTTGGATGAGGATGGGTGTGATCTGAAACCCACGAATTATATTTGTATATCCAACGCCGGAGTTATCTAAGAAACAAATAAGCGTGTAGAAATTGATTCAATCAACCATTTGCTTTGGTCATTAGTAAATTAATTGTTTTTTTCTTTCCTTCTTCTTTTCAATGAGAATGATATTCTCGTAATCAAAATACTGCAGTCATGACTATGATATTGGTATAAATAGAACCAAATGCACCAAATAGTCTCTCTTGATTTTCTATTTCATTATTTCTTTTTTTCTCCAAGCTAATGGTTGGTCTTGGTTTATGGAAAATATTAAATTCATTATAGATGCGACGTGTACCAATTAATCAAATCAATTGGATACTTTATACCATAGAATAAGGAGTGGAGAAGGAACGGAAATTGAAAAAGGAGAGGGAATATATAACATTTTATAAGAACAAACAAGCATGCATTCATATTGAGAGTAAAATATGTCCTTTGAATACATTTTTTCCTAAATGTTTTTGTAGTGAAAAAACAAAATAAAGTTATAAACCTACTTAGTAACGTAACTTGTAAACTGAGTTAAAAAAATATGTCGTTATAATAATTGATTATCACATGCTTTTTTTATGAAGATTAAGTAATGAGACTCATATATTTTTGAATCACGCATTATAGGATTGATTTTACCCTCAATTGAATTTTAAATAGGAGCATACTCAACACGGCGTCTCCTATAGTGCATTAGTCCAATCTATCCTCGGCGGCGCCAGAAAATGAGTTCACCGAAAGATTGTGTGCAACAAGGAGAAGGTCAAACTCAAAAATGGTTTTCGAAAAAAAAAATATTTATATATTTATATCATTTTGTGCGGCTTAGAAGGAGGGTTCCTTAAATAATCGAAAAATGTTTTCGGTTTCTCCAAGATTGTTGATCGCACCAAATACTGGAAAATAAGTAAAAGCTTTTACGTCAAAATAAATGAAGCATTTTCAGTCGACTAGAAAATCTGTCTTTAATTTCCATAAAGTGGGTTCCTTTTTTCTAAGCCGCAGTTTATTTTCCGCCGCAGTAGAAGTTTTCCAGAAGTTGCGAGAATCGTTCGACGGTGGTCATCGGTCACTTACAGAGTTCGCCGAAATCCGTCGTTGAAGTTCGCTAGACTCTGCTGTCGACATTCGCAGGAATCCACTGCCGGAGTTCACCAACCGCCCCACTGGAGGGTGCCAAAATTTCCCGATGGAACTGGCTGAAATCTGCTCGTAGGTCGTCAGCCGTAACCCGCCGTTGTTGATTTTCCGAACGAACAAACTGCCAAAAAAATGTTTCACTAAAATCATTTTCAAACAAAAAAATATATATATGTATTATTCGGAAAGAAACGTAGCCTAAATGAAAAATTTGACAAAATGTCGTCTCGCCACGAAGTCAAAACTCATTTATAAAATTGAGGTCCTTATTTGTTGGTAGAAGAAAATAAAGTTTTAGGCAACTTCTTATTTGTTAGGAAAAGGAGCTGCTCATCAATTAAACGCGAAAGATTGTTTGTAAAAGTTTTTTTGTTTTTTTTTTTGCAATAGAACAAAAAAGATGCGTTTTTGTGAGTGTATTAGGTTATTTGTTAATATTTTTGTTTTGAGAATAATAGAAAATAAAAGGCAA
>NC_081549.1:14255882-14276550 GCF_901000735.1 Corylus avellana
TTGTTGTGCCAAATACTACCTAAATTAATAGATAATATTTAGTACGTTTTAACTCGCAAGTGCACAAGATCAAAACAATAGTATAGTGCAGCAAGTACGAGGTCGAACCCACGGAGATTGTGATTTTGTTTAGAATTAATTAAAAATATCAATTTGTCACTAAATTGATATTGTGAAAAAAAAAAAAAAAAAAAAAGATATAAAGATAAAATAAAGGTAAAGGCGGGCTTTTATATCCACCACTAATTATGCTCAATTAATATAACAATATGCCAATGATCCAATCATATTATGAATACCTAATGTTTGCCAACCTAAGGGTGGGTGTATACTCCTTAAGCTATTGATTTCTCTAAGCAACGAGTTAGGCATGGGTGTATACTCTAACTCTTTTCTTTCCTAAAGGATTTAGCATGGTATATACTAAGTTGTTCTTTAGAAAAGCATAATTTCTATGGAAATCGACAAACACATGAGGCCTAGGGTATGGGTGTATACTCCCGGTTCCCCATGTTGATTAACCCAAGAATCACGGTGTGGATTCTTTTGTTACTTATGTTAAACCCAGGAATCGGTTATCCAAATTGATTTAACTAACTAGTCCATACCACATGCATATAATGGCCAGTCACATACATATGAGGAATTCAAGAAAATAGGAATTAATCAAGTTAAGCAACACAATATGATTATCACAAAGGCGCCAATATTGAAATATTAAATAAACATAATTAGGGCTTCAATCTAGCCCTCCTTAAGAGTTAGTTACAGATAATGAAAATAAAGCTAAAAAAAGATAAAGGAAAGAAAGAACCGAAAGGTAGCCTCCAATTCATCTCCCCAAAGTTGTGCCTCTTCCAAGGATTTAAGGATTTTTTTAAGGATAATTTAAATTGTGAGGCTTAGGAGTCTATTTATAGAGCTTAGGAGAGTCCTAGAAGCCCTAGTAATCCTAGGAAATTCGGAGTTTTAAGTCCAAGTCCAATTAGGATAGAGAAAACCTAAGTCCAAATCGGAGTAGGATTGCCCAGGATTGTGATCTTAACTTGCGGCACGATTTTGACCTTGCGGCGCTCTGAATTGGGGAAATGCTATTTAACAATGAATTGTATCCCTTTGAGCTAGCTTTCCAATGCCGCTTGAATCATCTTAATCAGATATCTGAGCTGAAAGTTATGGTTAAAATACCGACACATGTTTAGAGTCTAATTTTGCATCCAATCCGATTTGTCTTCAATGTGAGAAATTCCGAATTGATCCTTTCCTTTATTTGATTAAACTTAACCTTGATTGGCTAAGCTCAACCATATCTTCTAGGTCTTCCCAATTTGCCCTTTAAGCTTGTAATTCTTCCAGAAACGCATTCTTTTCTACCAAAAGCCTATAAAACATAGAAAATATAAAAAGGAAGTAAAATAGCATGAATTAACTAAAACTAAAGGATTAAAACATGTAAGTTAAGGGCTAAAAATATGAATATTTTGGCACTTAACACACCCCCAAACTTACATATTGCTAGTCCCTTAGCAATACAAAACTATGAAAAAACAGAAAACAAAAGATAAATCTGTCTTTCGTGGGATGTAAGATTGCATTTAGCATATGCAACAAGCCTTTTAAACCCCTAGGAATTTCCTAGTGGACGAGTGAAGTCTCGTGAGGGTTTTCCAGAAATGTTACCCACAAACATCATGCACAGTTCATGTTATTCCAAAAATTAAAGCATCACTTCAAGATCATGATTTTCATTCATTAGCAAGCTTAAAAAGATGAACTCCATCTTCACAATGGATTGAAATCTCAAAGTTCATTTACTTACAAGGACATGCTAAAACATCATAAGTTTGAAAGCAGTGTAAGGTGAACTAGCACAAAATTATGAGGCTTCCAATTATTTTTAATGTGCAATGTCTCAATATCTCATCTCAAAGTTCTCTGAAATCTCTATTAGAATGAACAACAATGGCATATTTTTCTCTTTTTTTTTTTTTTTTTTTTGTTTTTTTTTTTCGTCAGGTTGTGCAATGCTTGATTCCCTTAAGCTTTCTAATGGACCCATGTAGTGGGTATTAAGTCAATGACTCCCAAACCAGCTGGTTTTAGGGCATTAGGTGTAGAGACACCCCTAAGGACCTACTAACTCGAGTCAAAAAGGCTATGAAACCAAACTAACCATGACATTGACCCAATCAAAATTCTTCATCTTTTGACGTGAACACTCAATGCTTTGAGGCAAGAAGTCCAGTTACTCAGTGAAAAGTTTATCAATGATCATATTTTTCTCCTTTAATTTTTTTTTAATTTTTTTTTTTTTTTATATCTCACATGTATATGCCAAAGTATTCATCTAATAAATCATCCAGTTCTACCCAAGACATAGAAACACACACATTAAACTTTCATGTCATACCCCACAAATTATGTGCCAATGTGCTTGTGTAAGATCAGATCAAATATGTGAATTCTCAACTGTCCTAAGCAAGAAACCAAACTGAAAAACTCAATTATTAGATTATGTGTTTAAAATTTTAAGCTCACCAATGAAATCAAATCATAATTTTTAAGATCAACTAAAATTTTAAGACAAACATGAACATGCATATATTTTTTGCTTTTTAATTTTTCACAAATAAAATAAAACTGGGACAAAGTGTGTGTAAAATGTCCCCTATACCCCCAAACTTAAATTACACATTGTCCCCAATGTGTCTATAACATGGAAAGAACTTACCCGGGAGATGGACGAAACTGTCTGGAATAGCATGGCTCATTTCATACCCCCAAACTTGAATTGAAGCACACTTGTCCCAGCAAAATAAGAAAACACAAAACAATTAAAAAGAAACAAAACTAAAGATAAATAAAAAGATAACTTAAAACACACTAAACAAAACAAAATAAAAAGATAACTATGAGATGCTGCCCAAGTGCGCTCGATCGCACTTGCGCTAGGTTGTGCAAGTGTGGGTGATGTGTGCTCGATTGCACCTAAGGTGCGTTCGATCGCACAAACAGAATGTACAACAGCCAAAAGTTGGTTACTGGGCTCGATCGTACTCAGGGTGTGCTCGATCGCAGTAACAGAATGTGATGAAACCACACGTGAAGACCTGTGATCGATCGCACACAGGTTACGATCGATCGCAGTAACAGAATGTAAAAACATGACAAAAGACTTGAAACACTAAAATACCAAAGAAAAACAAAAACAAAATGTAAATAAAACAAAATAAAAGGATATGCTATGGGGTGCCTCCCATGAGCGCTAAGTTGAACGTCTTCAGCCAGACTTGTGGTCCCCTCTTATTGCTGTCCTGAGGAAGATGTTTCTGATGGTGGTGCTACATATTGGACAGCCTGGAGTGCCAAATCTTGTGATGCAAAATCTTGATCTCGTGGTGCAAAGGTCATTTCAATGTATGGTTTCACTCTGTGTCCATTCACCTTGAGTGGTTGACCTTTTTGTGGACTATAGACCTCCACAGCTCCATGTGGACTATAGACCTCCACAGCTCCATGAGGAAATACTTTGGTGACCATACAGGGGCCAAACCATCTTGACTTAAGTTTTCCATGGAATAGTCTCAATCTTGAATTATAGATTAGTACTTTTTGTCCTTCATGAAACTCTTTCCTGACCAGTAGCTTGTCATGGTATGCCTTGGTTTTTTCCTTGTAGAGCTTTGCATTCTCATAAGCATCATGCCGTAATTCCTCCAGTTCATTTAGTTGCAGTTTCCTCTTGTCACCAACGTGGTGCATGTCGAAGTTGAACTTCTTAATTGCCCAATATGCTTTGTGCTCCAACTCCACTAGTAGATGGCATGCTTTCCCAAAAACCAATCGATATGGGGACATACCGATAGGCGTCTTGTATGTAGTCCTATAAGCCCATAGCACATCATTCAAGCGTAGAGGCCAATCCTTCCTGCTGGGATTCACTGTCCTTTCTAGCATGCTTTTGATTTCTCGGTTACTTATCTCCACTTGACCACTGGTTTGAGGATGGTATGGAGTGCCAACCTTATGGGTGATCCTGTACTTCTTTAGTAAAGCAGCAAAAGCATAATTGTTGAAGTGGCTACCTCCATCACTTATTATTGCCCTTGGCGTCCCAAACCTAGCAAAGATATTATCCTGCAAAAACTTCACAACCACTTTGTGATCATTAGTCTTTGAGGGGACAGCCTCGACCCATTTAGACACATAATCCACACCTACAAGAATATAAAGATAACCATACGAGTTAGGAAATGGTCCCATGAAGTCAATACCCCATACATCGAAAATCTATACCACTTGAATATTTTGCAATGGCATCTAGTTTCTGGAGGAGATGTTACCGGTTCTCTGGCATCTATCACAAGAGCTGCAAAACAAAAAGGCATCTTTAAACACATTAGGCCAATGAAAACCAGATTGTAATAACTTAAGCGCTGTTCGCTTGGCCCCAAAGTGTCCTCCACAAGCAAATTGATGACAATGCTGCAAAATGCTCATATGCTCCTCTTCTGAGACACACCTTCTAATGATTTGATCCGTGCAGAATTTGACTAGATAGGGGTCATCCCAATGGTACTGTCTAGATATGGACATCAACCTCTTCATTTCTTGACTAGACATACCTGAAGGAAAAACCTTGGCAGTTATGTAATTCACAATATCTGCATACCATGGGAGTTGGACCTCAACTACAAATAGCTGCTCATCTGGGAAGTTTTCATTCAATGGGAGCTCATCTCCGTCTTCCTCATGAAGTAGTCTGGATAGGTGATCTGCCACCACATTCTCACTGCCCTTCTTGTCTCTGATCTCAAGGTCGAACTCTTGTAGTAATAATACCCATCTGATCAATCTCGACATTGCATCCTTTTTAGCAAACAAATATCTCAAAGCAGCATGATCAGTGAATATAATGACCTTAGAACCAATTAGGTACAATCTAAACTTCTCCAAAGCAAATATGATTGCTAATAATTCTTTCTCAGTGGTAGAATAATTTAGCTGAGCATCATTCAATGTTCTAAAAGCATAATAAATGGCATGAGGTACCTTATTCATTCTTTGACCCAAGACAGCTCCCAAGCCAAATTCACTGGCATCACACATGAGCTCAAATGGTAGACTCCAATCGGGTGCCCTCATTATTGGTGCAGATGTGAGCAGCCTTTTTAGTGTGTTGAAGGCAGTCATGCATTCTTTAGTCCATTCAAACATGACCTCCTTTGCTAGCAATGCATAGAGGGGTCTAGAGATCTTGGAGAAATCCTTGATGAACCTTCTATAGAACCCGGCATGTCCGAGAAAACTCCTCACCCCCTTTACTGTCAGTGGTGGGGGAAGTTTGGAGATGATGTCAATCTTGGCCTTATCTACCTCAATGCCTGTGTTTGAAATAGAGTGACCCAATACAATGCCTTGTTGAACCATGAAGTGGCATTTTTCCCAATTGAGCACTAGGTTGTATTCTTCACATCTCTTGAGAACATTCTTTAGATGGTGGAGGCATTCATCAAAACTAGACCCAAAAACACTGAAGTCATGCATAAATACCTCAATTGATTTCTCCACCATATCTGAAAAAATGCTCATCATGCATCTTTGGAATGTGGCTAGTGCATTGCATAATCCAAATGGCATCCTTCTGTAGGTGAATGTGCCAAAAGGGCATGTGAAGGTGGTCTTCTCCTGATCCTCTGGTGCTATTGCAATCTGATTGTAGCCACTGTACCAATCCAAGAAGCAATAGTAGCTATGACCAGCTAACCTTTCTAGCATTTGATCGATGAAGGGTAGGGGGAAGTGGTCTTTTCTCGTCACTTTGTTCAGCTTTCGGTAATCAATGCATACCCTCCAACCAGTGGTTACTCTTGTAGGTATCTGCTCATCATCTTCATTTTTCACCACTGTGATCCCACTCTTTTTTGGAACTACTTGGACTGGACTGACCCATTTACTATTTGAGATGGGATAGATAATGCCCACATCCAGTAGTTTTAATACCTCTGCCTTAACTACCTCCTTCATGTGTGGATTGAGTCTTCTCTGTGCATCCCTGGTTGGCTTTGCTTCGTCTTCAAGGAAGATTTGATGCATGGACTTGGCTGGACTTATTCCCTTGATGTCAGCAATGGTCCACCCCAAAGCAGTTTTATGCTCTCGAAGAACTCTCAACAGCTTTTCTTCTTCCTCACAACTCAAATTTGCAGCAATTATGACCGGTAGTGTCTTGTTCTCTCCTAAGAAGGCATATGTTAGGTGTTCTGGCAATTGCTTCAATTCCAACTTTGGTGCCTGGACAATAGAAGGAACAAGAGAAGTATTAGTAGGCTCAAGAATCTCAAAGGGAGGAGTGTATTTACTTGAATATTTTGGAGAGGCCTCAAGGTGGTGTACGGTTTCAATGATGTCATCAGTGACATCATAACAACATACTTCCATGTTTATCAATATTAATTTGAAGTTCTCACAATTAAAATCTTAGATATGTTTCACTATGCTTCAACAGTTAATCAAAACCATCCCATGTATCCATTCATTGCACAAATCGCAAAAGGAATCCAATATCAATTAAATCATCAAATGTATCAGTAAATCACAAAAGATATCCAATCTTAATTGAAACACCAAATGTATCCATAGAACAAATCGCAAGGGATATCCAATTATTTAGACAAATAAAATCAAGCAATCAATTATGTGAAATTGTCTTAAATTATCAAGTGTATCCTTGAATCACAAAAGATATCCAAGAATCACTCCACACATTGAAAAAAAGTAAAACAATTGAAATATTAAACCCAATAAAATCAGATAAATAAAGACTTGCATGAAAGTATTGATATTCTTCATCGGCGAGACTTGATCCCCAACCTTATTTGGGAATTGAGCTCCATATAAAAATAAAACCTAAATCTAAAGAAAACCTAAACTTAAAAGAGAAGAACTGTAGAATTTTGCTATCTGGAATTCTATATATTTTCTTGAATGCAAAGAAGTCTATTTATAGGCTTAGAAAAGTCCTAGAAGCCTTATTAAACCTAGATAATTCGGAGGTCTGTCTTTCAGTCAAAATAGAAGTCTGAAATCGGAATAGGATTCGTCCAGATTTGTGTCCTTTAATTTCGGAGTGATTTTGGCATAGTAAGCTTCCGAATTAGGAAAATCCTATTATAAAACAAATTGTAGTATTTTGAGTTAGATTTCCAATGCCACTTGAATCACTTCAATCCGATATTTGAACGAAAAGTTATGGTCAAAATACTGATACATGTGCAGAATCTAAATTTGAATCCAATCCAAAATTTTATCCAATCTGAACTTTAATCCAATCTGATCTTTAATCCGATTTAACCTTTTCTTGGATTTGGTTAAACTTAACCACCTTATCTAGGTATTCTCAAAGTATACTTTCTTCCAAACTTTGCATTTTTCCCTTTAAAGCTGTAGTTTTTCTTCAATGACCTACAAAATACTGAAAACACAAAACATTAAATAACGACACATCTAAAGGATTAACTAATGTAAATAAAGGGGTTCAAGTATGGAATATTTGGCACTTATCATATGGCATTCAGAGCCTAAGCGTCAACTCAGGGAGGGGGAGCCCTAGTGTGTGAGGCACCCCTGGTGGAGGGTTAGCGGAGCATAGCCCTAGGAGGTCCAGACGGTCCCACTCTTAGGATTATCACCTTGTTATTATCCTTGTTTTGTATAGTTTGTATGTATTTTGCTACATTATAAGTCCATCTTGGTGGTGGCAATTTTGTATGTTTACGATTCAACACTACCCAATTTTGATCCCTGCACATATCCGTAAACTCTTAATTCAAAACCCTAACCCCAGAAAGGCTTCTAGAGGCCTTAGGATTCCAAAAAGTTTATCTTAACATTAGAAAGTTTGTATTTTAAATACAGAAGGGTTCACAACCCGATATACAACCGCAAACAACCATCAAACCCCAACAATCAATCTGATCTCACCATCTCAAAATACACGGACTCCGATTACCAACCGTTTAAAAACATCAATCAAATCAAAAGCTAGGTTTCAACAAAAGAAATGAACACCTAACCCAAATACGATGTTCTAACAATAAAAAAACGAACCATGTTCACTCACATACGTCTTGGCCTTGAGAAAAAATAAATAAATAAAAAATGAGATAGAGATTAAAAAGAAAAACTTTCAACTTGTGGGGCTTTGAAATTCCTAAAAAAACCATGTACATCCAATTTATTTCTCTATTTCACACTATTAGAACAGTTTTCTTCATGGTGGATGCACGTTCTTTGAGATCTTCAATTTGATGTTGTGTGAACTCCAAATTGCTACAAAAGAATAAAAAAGCATCAAAGGGTCCGACAGTGTAGGTACCGTGGACACTCCGATGCCAAAGTTAGAACCTAAGGGAAATACTGTGCTTCGGCACACAATGATTTAATATGCCTAATAATTTCTAATTTGAAAGAGAGTGTATTTTGTACCTTGTGTAGGGGCCTATTTATAGGCTTGAAGGTTGAAGTTGATTCGAACTGGTATCTTGAAGGTTGAAGTTGAGATAATCCTGAACGATTATCTTGTAGAGATAATCTTTTACGTAGAGATAATATTAAGCTTCTTCTTGGAGAGATAGTCATGAATAACCATCTTGTAGAGATAAATAGGATTTCTTTATTCCAATATAATCCTAATTGGAACATATTATCTATTGATTAGTTAAATAGCCCTTGCTATTTAATTAATATTTTTATGGCCCTATTCTTGACCATTGGGCCCAGAATTTGGTGGGCTTATAGTGTGAATTTGTTCTCAACAATTACCCCCCAATTCCCTTAGCCAAGGTACTTGGATAACGGGAATTTAGCCAAAGCCTTCCGGCGGCTTGTTATTTGACCTTGTCCGAAACTTGTGTCTCCCTAATGAGTGTGTTTTGGGCCTGTTTGTTGGAGCTCTTCAGCTTTGTTTTTGGCATCGCTTGAGTTTCTGGGAATACCCCCCAGCTCTATCCCTTGCCGGGGGTTACGCCCGTCATAGTTTCGAGACTGTTGGGGATCATGCCTGGGTCCCTCTCAAAGTCATCAAGATAATCCAAACCTGGATAATAACCTTTAATCAATGATTTACAAGTCTTTTAACAAACTAACTTTTGTTCCCCGTTCGTCTTGGGTGATTCTTTGTTTTTGCCCAAGGTTTTCTCCTTGTCCTTGTTTTAGAGGGTTGTCTCCCTATTCATTGTTTTCGCCCAAGGTTTTCTACTTGTCTTTGTTTTGGAGGGTTGTCTCCCTATTCATTGTTTTTTCCCAAGGTTTTCTCCTTGCCTTTAGGTATGAATCTCCATGTTTTTGCCCAGGGTTTTCTCCTTGTCCTGGCTTTCCATATGCCCCCTGGAGGTGGTACGCTCCTTGTCGACGACACTTGACAACCTGGTAGGGCCCTTCCTATGTTGGACCCAACTTCCCTTCAGTGGGATCTCGTGTGGAGATGGTTACCTTTGTAAGGACCCAAATCTCCGACTTTGAAGTCTCGATGTTTAACCCGTTTGTTGAAGTACTTAGCTTCTTTCTGCTGATAGGCGGCCATGGTGATCTGAGCTCTTTCTCGCTTCTCTTGTAGCAAGTCTAGGTGCAGCTTCATTCCTTCTTCATTCAGCCCTAGGTTGTAATGCTCCACTCGGTAGCTAAGAGACCCTACCTCCACAGGAATCATAGCTTCAGTTCCCTATGTTAGGGAAAAGGGTGTTTCCCCGGTAAGAGTTGGGGTGGTTGTTCTGTAGGACCACAATACTTTCGGAAGAAACTCTACCCAAGCTCCTTTACTATTTTCAAGCTTCTTCTTTAGAGTCTTCATCAAGGTCTTGTTGGTTGCTTCTATCAATCCGTTTGCCTGGGGATGTCCCGGTGAAGAGTAGTAATTCTTTGTATGGAGTTTTGCACACCACTTTCGGAATGGTTCATAGTCGAATTGTTTACCATTGTCTGTCACAAAGGTGTGAGGAATTCTGTACCTACACACTACTGATCTCCACGGAAAATTCTGGATGTTTCTGGTTGTGATGGCTGCCAGTGCTTCCACTTCTACCAATTTGGTGAAGTAATCTACTGTGACTACTATGAACTTGCATCCTCCTTTCCCGTGGGTAGTAGACCTACCAAGTCGACTCCCCATTGTGCGAAGGGCCATCGTGCCGAGATTGGACTCAACTCTTTAGGGGGATTCTTTGTGATTTTAATAAATCTCTGACACTTGTCGCAATGTTTCACGATGTCATTAGAATCCTTGTTCATTCTGAGCCAATAGTACCCGGCTCTAACAACTTTGTGAGCCAGCATTCGGCTTCCTCCGTGGCTGCCGCATACCCCTTCATGAATCTCCCACATTACATAATCTACCTCTGCCATGGTAATATGTATCCCCGCTTGTAGAGAGCCATCAATCCAGGTGTACCGGGCAGACCTCATCCGGATCTGTCGTACCTTCTGTCTATCATCCGGCAGCCCTCCATCTCTCAAGTATCAGATAATATCCACAGCCCATTCCGGGGCTTCATCTCCTTGCTCAACTTGCAGGATCTTCGTAGTCGGTCATATGGAAGGTTCGGTTAGGACTTTTACCTTTTGTTTCGAAGCTTCTACTTCTTCATCTATTGTGGACCCGAGTCTTGCTAAGAAATTGGCCCGGCTGTTGTCTTCTCGAGGGATCCTAGTCAACACTACCATATCAAAGAAGACTTGGAGTTCCTGCACCTTGGTGAGATACTTCTTAATTTTTACCCCCCGAGCCTCGTATTCTCCTTGAATATTACCTATTACCACTTGGGAGTCACTCCTTACCTCCAGATTCTTGGCCCCCATGTCCCGGGCCAAGCTCATTCTGGCTATAACTGCTTCGTACTCTGCTTCATTGTTGGTCGTAATGAAGTCCAACCGGATTGAGAACTCCAGGGCTTCTCCTCCTAGGTCTGTCAGCACGATCCCTGCTCTGCCTCTCTTCCCGGTGGAAGACCCGTCTACATATGCTATCCATGTTTCTCCCTTAGGTAGTTGGCCTGGTTCTGGGAAATTACAAAATACCACGAGAAAGTTAGCTAGTGCCTGCCCTTTGATTGCTGTCCTTGGATGAAACTCTACATCAAACTCTCCCAACTCTATAGCCCAATTCACCAATCTTCCTAAAACATTTGGTTTTTGCATCACCTTCTTCAATGGGTACTCTGTCAAGACTTTGACGGTATGAGCTTGGAAGTACGGCCTTAGCCTCCGAGCTGATGTTATTAATGTGAATGCTAGTTTTTCTATACGAGGATATCTCTTTTCTGGTCCGTGTAAGGCCCCGGCTAGTGAAATACACCGGCTTTTGGGTGCGCTGGTCTTCTCGGACCAAAGCTAAACTCACGGCAGTGGGTGATACTTCCAAGTAGAAGTAGAGTATCTCTCTTTCACTTGCTCGATTAAGTAAGGGAGGGTTCCCTAAGTATTGCTTCAACTGATTGAAGGCTTCTTCGCATTCTTCATTCTATATAAATACTTTCCATAAAACCTTGAAGAAGGGCAAGCATTTGTCCGTTGACCAGGAAATAAACCTGTTTAAGGTAGCATTGCCTGTATCTTCTCTGGGTTAGCTTCAATTATGTGCCTTGATACCACAAACCCTAAGAACTTACCCAAGGACACTCCGAAAGCACATTTAGCAGGGATTAGCTTCATACCGTAGAGCCTTAGGGCTAGGAATGGATCGGCTAGGTCTTGGATGTGGTTTGCTACCAATATGCTCTTCACCAGCATATCGTCTACGTAGACTTCCATATTCTGCCCAATCTGACCTTGGAACATCTAGTTGACCAACCTCTAATAGGTTGCCCCTGTGTTTTTCAATCCAAACGGCATCACCTCATAGCATTAGGTTCCCCAGTCTGTCACGAAGGATGTTTTCTCTTGGTCCAATTCATACATGTGTATTTGATTAAACCCGAAAAAAGCATCCATGAAGCTAAGTAACTCATGCCCAGATGTCGAATCAACCAACAGATCAATCCGTGGTAGAGGAAAGCTGTCTTTTGGACAAGCTTTGTTAAGATCTGAGAAGTCCACACACATCCTCCATTTGCCATTAGACTTCTTTACTAGCACTACGTTGGATAGCTACTTCGGGTATTGCACAGTTTTGATGAATCCTGCTCGAATTAACTTCTCCACTTCTTCTACTGCAGCCTTACTTCTCTTAGGTGCACAACCTCTTCTTTTTTGAATTACTAGTGTGTGATTTGGGTCCACATTCAGCTTGTGAACTATTACTGCAGGGTCTATTCTAGGCATATCTTTGTGGCTCCAGGCGAATACGTCTTCATTCTTTCCGAGGAAGGTCACCAATTCGTCTTTCAGCTCCTGGGTCAATTGCGACCCGACTCTAACACTTCTCTCAGAGTTACCGATCAAATGTTCCTCCAATTCTTCAACTGGTTCTCCACCCTGTAATTGCTATTTCTCGCCATTGCTATACCCGGCCTCAGGAGTAGCCTTTCTAGGGACGTCTTTCATAGTCATGTTGTAGCATTGGTGGGCTGCCAGTCTCCTTTGACTTCTCCGACCCCGTGATCAGTAGGAAACTTCATCTTGAAGTGAAGGGTAGATGTTATTGCCCGGAGCTCATTGAGTGCTGCTCTGCTAATGATGGTGTTGCATGTCGGTGGCCGGTCAATTAGCAAGAATTTTACTATTATCATCACCTGATTAAGGGCAGTGCCGACTGTCACTGGAAGATCAATCGTACCAATTGGTTGAACTTGCTCACCCGCAAATCCCATCAATGGGAATTTCGCCGTTTCAACCTTCTCTTGGCCTATGTTGAGCTGTTTGAAAGTTGGCCAGTACAGAATGTCGGCTGAACTTCCATTATCTACCAAAATCCTATGCATGTTATGTTTGGCCACAGCTAAGGTAACTGCCAGAGCATCCGTATGAGGGAAAGATATCGCTTCATAGTCTTCGTCTGAGAATCCGATCATCAAAGACTCTTTTTTCTGAACCTTCATTGGCCTTTCGACCGCCCATACCTCTTGATTTCCTGCTTGTCGTGCATAAGCCTTCCTTGCACGGTTAGACTCTCCTCCCCTAGAAAATCCTCTAGCTATTGTCTGAATCTCTCCTATTATGATTTGGTTTCTCGGATCTCCATGTTGTCGGCTACGACTCCTCTATCTTCTTCCTTGATTGCATTCTCGTGGACTGTCCCCCAAGGGTGATTCTCCCTGCCTCCTCCAGCTTGGCATGGGCGGTCCCGGGGACGGTGTTCCCGGTCACGATTGTTGTAGGGCCGGTTATCCCAGTTATTCCTCAGTTGATCCCTCTGATTCCCTAGGAATTGAACCAGCTTACCATTTTTGATGAGCTTCTCAATCAATAGCCTCAGCACTATGCATCCTTCAGTGTAGTGACCCCTAGCTTCATGAAAATCGCAGTATCAATCTTTGTTCTTCTCTTGAGGATTACCCGGTATCTTCAGTGGCCGTACAAACTCCAGATCCTTCTTGACCTCCATTTATACATCTGAAATCCCCGTATTGAGAGGTGTGAAACCATAATCCGAGAATTTCTTCCTTAAGGGCTTAAGTTCTTCTACTATCTTCCGGGTTTCTTTCTTCTTTTCTTCTCTCCTCCTTTCTTCTCTTCTCTCTTCCAGATTCCTCATGCTATCTATCGCCTCCAGAACATCAGCTTCATTGATGAACTCTTCTACCTTGTTTATTAATTCTTAGAGATTACTCGGTGGTTTCCACGACATCTTCTTCATTACCGGTTCTTTGGTCAAGAGACCGTGATAGATCGCCGAATATATTAGGTCATCTGAGAGTTCTTCAATTTCTGTCTTCTCCAGGTTGAACCAAGTTATGAATTGCTTCAGGGTCTGATCATTATGTTGTTTCAGAGTCAGTAGATAGGACTGTGGTTTCTTCCGGGTCTGTGAAGTCATAAACTGACTTAAGAATACCCGGTCTAGGTCTTCAAATTTGTCGATCGAGCCCGGGGATAGCTTCCTAAACCAGTTCCGAGCACTTCCTGATAAAGTGAGGGGGAAGGTACAACAAGCCACTTCATTTGGGATGCCAAGGAGGCGTACATGTGACTGAAAATCTTCCAAGTGTTCGACTGGATCTCTGACACCCTTATAACTCATCATAGGAGGGGCTTTGAATTTTTCAGGCAACCGGTATTCCTCCACACGTGTGGAAAAAGGAGAACTGGTTCCTTGCAACATCTTCTCAACAAAGGTATCCTTCCCATTATTATTTCGTTCCATCTCCAAGTTTGTGAATCTTTTGTCAAAGTCTGCCATCCTTCGGTTGAGTTCGTCATCTCTATCCTAGGTACCACCGATTTTGTTATCATCCATTCGGCTTTCCTCCTTCCTGCACACATACTACTCAAAATGGTCTTCTTGGTGTCCTCCTCCGGGTTGCTCAAAGTGTCAACCCGATTGTTGTGCTCTTCTTCGTCCCGCCCACCACAGGTTTCCTCGCAATGAGATTGCTCGAACATCCATAAGTGGAGTTCGATTTGTGCTGCCATTGCCGCAAAATGTTCAAGATTGATCAGTGCCAAATATTCCATATTTGGACCCCTTTATTTACATTAGTTAATCATTTAGCTGTGTCATTATTTAATGTTTTGTGTTAGTTTTGTGCTTTTAGTATTTTGTAGGTCATTGAAGAAAAACTACAGCTTTGAAGGGAAAATGCAAAGTTTGGAAGAAAGCATACTTTGAGAAGACCTAGATGCGGTGGTTAAGTTTAACAAAATCCAAGAAAAGGTTAAATCGGATTAAAGATCAGATTGGATAAAATTTCAGATTGGATTCAAATTCAGATTCTGCACACATCTCAGTATTTTGATCATAACTTTCCACTCAAATATTGGATTGAAGTGATTCAAGCGGCATTGGAAAGCTAACTCAAAATAATACAATTCGTTTTAAGATAAGATTTTCCGAATTTGGACGTTTACTATGCCAAAATCGCACCGCAATTAAAGAATACAAATCTGGACGAATCCTATTCCGATTTCAGACTGCTATTTTGACTAGGTAACAGACCTCCAAATTATATAGGTTTTATAGGGCTTCTAGGACTTCCCTAAGCCTATAAATAGACTTCTTTGCATTCAAGAAAAGGGAGAGAATTCCAGAGAGCAAAATTCTACAGTTTTTCTCTTTTTAGTTTAGGTTTTCTTTAGATTTAGGTTTTATTTTTATGTGGAGCTAGATTCCCAAGGTTGGGGATGAAGCCTCACCATGAAGAACTAATGTGGTATTTTGTGACCAAAAATATCAATAATAAAAATAACCACTCGCAATGGGACGAATCTTTGAAGGATATGGCTATATTGAGGGTGTCGAACCTCAAGGATTGCAGGAGTTTAATTATCAAAATTTAAAATATTAAAGTTAACTTAATTAAAAGGAGATTTTATTTGATTTGCTTAAAAACTAAAGTGCATGAAAATAAAAAGAGTAGATATATGAGAGAGAGAGAGAGAGAGTAGGGTATTGATTTCACCACAATCCGCACATCAATGGTTAACCATATTTAATTCTAGCAACTCATTCTATGCATGTTATAAATTAAACAAGAAAACATATGAAAATAATCTCATACAATCAATGGAATAGCATAACCCATCTTCGGTTGGCACGGATCGTCTTCCTAAATTACACTAAATTAGGGTGTAGTACGATCTGTCTTTCCTAGGTATGGTCTATCTATCCCTATTAATTGCATGGCAATTAAGAACCATTGTATAACCATCATTCTTATAATCACAGAAAATAAGAATGATTTGAGTTTAATAATAGTAAAATAATTTCTAAGACAAGATAAAGATTTGACTAATATTGAATTGGAATTAAAGAACAATTGCATTTAATATGAAGAACAGAAATCAATTATAGCAATCCTCAGAGTTATATAATCAACATGCATAAATTGAAAACTAGATATTAAATACAATCAAACCATTGTGCTTGGAAAGGGTTACATCAATACCCCACAATTGGGTTTAGCCGCTCATGATCTTCTAAGCAGACAATTTACTGAAATTTAAACTCTAGAAAGTGGTGTGTCTGTTTACAATGTTTAGAGCTCTATTTATAGGGATTAGGAAAACCCTAAAAACCCTAGAAATCCTCAAAAAACCGGAGGTCAGTCTCCTAGTCCAATTGGGAGACTGAAAACCAAATCCACGCTGGAAAAGGATTGCTGCTGTGCAATACACGCCCGAGTGCGCTCGATCCGAGGTTTTGTGCGCTCGAATAGTGCGCACGAGCGCAGGCATGCGCTCGATCCCTGGGCACAGACGCTCGAGCGCAGGTGTGCTCGACCTTAGGACTGCTGAGCTCGATCCTAAATCTAGAATGATCAGCTTTTTGCCCTTTTAAGCCCAATTTTCAATGGTTTGTCAAATAAGACCTGAAATACAAAAACAAAACAAAATCAAACAAATAACAATGCTAAGGAATTAACATATGTAAATTAAGGGGCTTGAATGTGAAACATTCAGTGCTTATCACCCCCCCCCCCCCCCCAACTTACATATTGCTAGTCCCTTAGCAATACAAAATGGAAAATAAACTGAAAACAAAATGATAAATCCATCTTTCGTGGGATGTACGGTTGCATTTAGCATATGCAACAAGCCTTTTAAACCCCTAGGAGTTCCCTAGTGGACGAGTGAAGTCTCGTGAGGGTTTTCCAAGAATGATACCCACAAACATTTTATGACCATGTAGTTCCCAAGAATGCAATATCATGACCATCATGGTTCTTAGTCATTAATAGGCTTAATAAAACAAACACTATCTTCACAATTTCAGGAAATTACAACTTTGCTTCAATTATGGCAATTATGAGATATTACAAGATTCAACGAGTGTACGTGAACTTAACACATAGCCATGGGATTTCAAAACTAATCTCAATCATGCATGGATCAATACTCAAAATTCATTGGACTTCCCATTGAATAGACAACCAAGGCAATTTTTTTTTTTTTTTTTTTTTCACTTAGCTCCCTTAAGCTTTCTAATTGACCCATGTATCGAGCGTTAGGCCAATGACTCCCATACCAGATGGTTTTAGGGCATTAGGTGTAAAGACACCCCTAAGGACTTACCAACTCGGGTAAAAAAGGCTACAAAGCTAAGCTATTTTTTTTTTCCTTTTTTTTTTTTTTTTTAGCAATCAAACCAAACTTCTCACTTTTTGAGGCGAACACTCACTGCTTAATGAGGCAAGAGGTCCGGTTACTTGGTGGAAAGTTTAAAATGATCAACTTTTTTTTTTTTTTTTTTTAATATGAATTGATGCCAAGGTCATTTTCCCAATAAGTTACCCAACTACATTCCAAATATTGAAGCCAGACATTATTGATTCTAGATTTTATGTCCCATAGACTACATGCTAATGTGCTTGTGAAAATCAAATTGAAACAAGTAATCTTTCATGCTGCCAATGAAAGTAACACAATTTTAATTCCTTAATCAAGTGATCATGTGTTTGTCATATTAAGCCCATCAATGAATTTCAAATCACAACAGGAAAATTAATTGCATGCTCAGAACTAACATGTATGCCCATACCCCCAACTTAAAACACACAATGTCCTCAGTGCGTGGAAAACAACAGTAAAACAGTTCAACGGAGAGAAGTACCTAACCTGTCACTGTGGCATAAAAGAAGATGCCCCTAAATGAGGTGGCAGCCGTGCCAAAATGGTGCACAACAGTTCTTGCTGGGCTTCAAATCTTTCATCTGCCAGGCGCTTATCCTCCGCCCTCTGGGTAGCCAGCTCAGATCGGAGCTCCTGCAGTTCTTTGTGGAGGGACTCATATTATGACATGCTCATAGTAACGGTCACCGCCACTCCCTCTCTGTCTACCGGCTCAGCTATAGGTGGCTCATTGTGTATAGGCCCATCGACCTCCCTGACGACCTCAGCTGCTGCAGGCTCCCGACGTCGTCTCGTCATATAGAAACAACTCTGGTTCCACTAGATCAGTCCGAACTGAGGGTGAGCAGAAATAAGCCCATCAGTGGGCGTACCCTTAATGCCTCGGGTCTAAAAGATATGGGTGAGGAGAAAAGGGAATTGGAGTCCCCATGAAGACGAACCCTGAGTGCATCGCACAATCGCCCCGTCCCAAAACTTGTGTATCTGATCCCAAATGAGCTGAGGGATGGAAATCCAAAAGCCTCTCTGAAAGGCATAAAGGGCCGTGAGGAAGGGGCCGCGCGTTGAGTTTTGTGTCCAAAGGGACACACATTTCGCTGCAAAATGAAATCCACGAAGCAAAGTCGGGAAGGCAGCAGGACCTTGCTTGTATAGTTGTGGAGATCATCGGTATAACGGCCGCGGTAGATGTCGTCCACAATATATTGCAGTGTCAGATCAGACGGTAGGTCTGAGTACCGATGGGAGCCATCCCAAGCCAAAATATTAGACGGGCACGCATGAGAACATTGCAAAGCAGCAGCAATGTCATCGGTGGTCAGCTCAACGTCCATGCCCGCCACCGATGAAGAGAGGATGCCCGGCCGAGAACAATCAAATGTGAGATGGGCATAAAATTCTCAGACCAGGACTTCGTAAACAACGGGGCTGACTGGCTGGAACAATGCGGTGAGGCCGCGGCGTTTACATTCTTTGACCGCCCACTTAGTTGCTTAGAGGCTTTGGAAGATGGTGTCAATGGCAAACGATGTTTCCAAAATAAGCTTCCGTTGCTTCCCACGGCGTGGTAACGGCTGAGATGGGGCTTTGGGGGTGGTATCCCGAGCGGGGGAAGACCAGGAGGTAGAAGCGGGGGCCGGAAGCATGACGTTGCTTCGTTGAGGCTTTTTGTCGAACACCTGGTGGGCACCTCAAGAGGGAAGTGGTAGAGAACCACCTTACTCAGCTGCCCAACCCCTTGCAAAGAAAAAAAAACACAACCCGGAGCAGTTTGTGTGTGGTGGAGCACCCACAGACTGCTATTTCCACAAAAAAAATTGAAAGAAAATGGTGACGGTGAGGTGTTGGGGAGAATGGGGGAGAGAAAAGTGGTCGGAGAGGGAGAAAGAGATTGGGGGAAGGACGGTGGTGGCGGCAGGGGGTGGTTCTACAGCCGTAGGGTGGGTGGCGTTGGGCGGTGTTTAGGGGCGATGGGTAGGTGGCATTGGGTGGTGTGGGGGAGAGAAGTGGGGATGCGGAGTATTGGGGTGCTGGGATATGCGGCGCTTGGGCGGGGAAATGGGGGAAAAAGAATGAGTCATGACCTAAAAAGGTCATATGAACCCTCTGAACGAGTGCGCTCGAGCGAGCGCTCGATCGCACTTGCACAAGGAGTGAACGGAAGGCCGGTAGTACGTTCGAGCGCTCCTGATGGTGCGCTCTAGTGCATTCGTGCAAGTGTGTGTTAGTGTTGAGCGTTTGCGCTAGATCCCACTCGGGGTGGGCTCAAGAGCAGGCCCGTGGTCTGGGATCGAGCGCACAATAGATGCGCTCGAGCCCAGGATGCCAGTGCCTCAATCAAAAAAGTAGACAGGATCCGTCAAATCGATGGATTCCACATCTGTACTTGGCTCAAAGTTCTAGATGCAGGGCTTCAACCTTTGACCGTTGACCTTGAACAGAGTGCCATCCATTGGGTCCCTCAATTCGGCGGCACCATGGGGCGACACCGAGGTGACTATGAAGGGGCCATCCCACCTGGAGCGAAGCTTCCCAGGGAAAAGCTGGAGTTTGGAATTGAAGAGCCATACTTTCTGGTCCAATAAAAATGTCTTGGGCAAGATATGTTTGTCATGAAAAGCCTTAGTCCAGTCCTTATAAAGGCAAACACTATCATATGCATCTCGCCGCAGCTCCTCCAACTCTATCAACTGAAGTTTCCAGTGGGGACCGGCTGCTTGCATGTCGAAATCGAACTACTTGATTGCCCACAGAGCCTTGTGTTCTAATTCCACAGGGAGGTGACACGCCTTGCCATATACCAGCCTTGTGTTTTAATTTCAATGGGAGTTTTATAAGCTGTGCGGTAGGCCCATAATGCATCATTAAGGTGCAAGGACCAATCCTTTTAGTCTGGCCTAACCGTCTTCTCCAGAATGTGCTTAATCTCCCGGTTAGAAACTTCCACTTGGCCATTTGTTTGAGGATGGTAGGGAGTGGCTACCTTATGTGTGACGGAGTACTTGAGAAGCAAGGCTTTGAAAAAAAGATTGCAAAAATGTCTACCTCCATCACTGATGATGGCCCGACGAGTACCAAATCTGCTGAACATGTTGGCTTGGAGGAACTTCACCACAACCTTGTGATCATTGGTCTTCGTGGCAATGGCTTCTACCCACTTAGAGACATAATCCACTCCTACCAAAATGTACTCATATGCACAAGATGGTGGGAAGGGTCCCATGAAGTTGATACCCCAGACATCAAAAATCTCTACAATGAGGATGGCGTTCAATGGCATCATGTCCCTCCGAGACATAGCTCCTAGGCGTTGACATCTCTCACAAGCCCGGCAGAATTCATGGGCATCTTTGAACAAGGTGGGCCATGTGAATCCGCATTGTAAAACCTTGGCTGCTCTCTTCTTGTTACTGAAATGTCCTCCACAAGCTAAAGAGTGATAGATTGT
>NC_081549.1:14276650-14299963 GCF_901000735.1 Corylus avellana
CAAGAATGCAATATCATGACCATCATGGTTCTCAGTCATTAACAAGCTTAATAAAACAAACACTATCTTCACAATTTCAGGAAATTACAACTTAGCTTCAATCATGGCAATTATGAGATATTACAAAATTCAACTAGTGTATGTGAACTCAACACATAGTCATGGGATTTCAAAACTAATCTCAATCATGCATGGATCAATACTCAAAATTCATTAGACTCCCCATCGGATAAAACAACCAAGGCAAAAATTTTCTCTCTATTTATTTATTTATTTTTAATCACTTAGCTCCCTTAAGCTTTTTGATTGACCCATGTATCGAGCGTTAGGCCAATGACTCTCAAACCAGATGGTTTTAGGGCATGAGGTGTAAAGACACCCCTAAGGACTTACTAACTCGAGTCAAAAAGGCTACAAAGCTAAGCTACATTTTTTTATTTTTTTTATTTTTTTATTTTTATCAATCAAACCAAACTTCTCACTTTTTGATGCGAACACTCACTGCTTAATGAGGCAAGAGGTCCGGTTACTTGGTGGAAAGTTTAAAATGATCATTTTTTTTTTTTTGAAATTTATGCCAAGGTCATTTTCCCAATAAGTTGCCCAACTACATTCCGAATATTAAAACCATACATTATTGATTCTAGATTTTATGCCCCACAGACTACATGCTAGTGTGCTTGTGAAAATCAAATTGAACAAGTAATATTTCATGCTGCCAATGAGAGTAACACAATTTTAATTCCTTAATCAAGTGATCATGTGTTTGTCATATTAAGCCCATCAATGAATTTCAAATCACAACAGGAAAATTAATTGCATGCTCAGAACTAACATGTATGCCCATACCCCCAACTTAAAACACACAATGTCCTCAGTGTGTGGAAAACAACAGTAAAACAGTTCAACGGAGAGAAGTACCTAACCTGTCACTGTGGCATAGAAGAAGATGCCCCTGAATGAGGTGGCAGCCGTGCCAAAATGGTGCACAACAGTTCTTGCTGGGCTTCAAATCTTTCATCTGCCAGGCGCTTATCCTCCGCCCTCTGGGTAGCCAGCTCAGATCGGAGCTCCTGCAGTTCTTTGTGGAGGGACTCATATTATGACATGCTCATAGTAACGGTCACCGCCACTCCCTCTCTGTCTACCGGCTCAGCTATAGGTGGCTCATTGTGTATAGGCCCATCGACCTCCCTGACGACCTCAGCTGCTGCAGGCTCCCGACGTCGTCTCGTCATATAGAAACAACTCTGGTTCCACTAGATCAGTCCGAACTGAGGGTGAGCAGAAATAAGCCCATCAGTGGGCGTACCCTTAATGCCTCGGGTCTAAAAGATATGGGTGAGGAGAAAAGGGAATTGGAGTCCCCATGAAGACGAACCCTGAGTGCATCGCACAATCGCCCCGTCCCAAAACTTGTGTATCTGATCCCAAATGAGCTGAGGGATGGAAATCCAAAAGCCTCTCTGAAAGGCATAAAGGGCCGTGAGGAAGGGGCCGCGCGTTGAGTTTTGTGTCCAAAGGGACACACATTTCGCTGCAAAATGAAATCCACGAAGCAAAGTCGGGAAGGCAGCAGGACCTTGCTTGTATAGTTGTGGAGATCATCGGTATAACGGCCGCGGTAGATGTCGTCCACAATATATTGCAGTGTCAGATCAGACGGTAGGTCTGAGTACCGATGGGAGCCATCCCAAGCCAAAATATTAGACGGGCACGCATGAGAACATTGCAAAGCAGCAGCAATGTCATCGGTGGTCAGCTCAACGTCCATGCCCGCCACCGATGAAGAGAGGATGCCCGGCCGAGAACAATCAAATGTGAGATGGGCATAAAATTCTCAGACCAGGACTTCGTAAACAACGGGGCTGACTGGCTGGAACAATGCGGTGAGGCCGCGGCGTTTACATTCTTTGACCGCCCACTTAGTTGCTTAGAGGCTTTGGAAGATGGTGTCAATGGCAAACGATGTTTCCAAAATAAGCTTCCGTTGCTTCCCACGGCGTGGTAACGGCTGAGATGGGGCTTTGGGGGTGGTATCCCGAGCGGGGGAAGACCAGGAGGTAGAAGCGGGGGCCGGAAGCATGACGTTGCTTCGTTGAGGCTTTTTGTCGAACACCTGGTGGGCACCTCAAGAGGGAAGTGGTAGAGAACCACCTTACTCAGCTGCCCAACCCCTTGCAAAGAAAAAAAAACACAACCCGGAGCAGTTTGTGTGTGGTGGAGCACCCACAGACTGCTATTTCCACAAAAAAAATTGAAAGAAAATGGTGACGGTGAGGTGTTGGGGAGAATGGGGGAGAGAAAAGTGGTCGGAGAGGGAGAAAGAGATTGGGGGAAGGACGGTGGTGGCGGCAGGGGGTGGTTCTACAGCCGTAGGGTGGGTGGCGTTGGGCGGTGTTTAGGGGCGATGGGTAGGTGGCATTGGGTGGTGTGGGGGAGAGAAGTGGGGATGCGGAGTATTGGGGTGCTGGGATATGCGGCGCTTGGGCGGGGAAATGGGGGAAAAAGAATGAGTCATGACCTAAAAAGGTCATATGAACCCTCTGAACGAGTGCGCTCGAGCGAGCGCTCGATCGCACTTGCACAAGGAGTGAACGGAAGGCCGGTAGTACGTTCGAGCGCTCCTGATGGTGCGCTCTAGTGCATTCGTGCAAGTGTGTGTTAGTGTTGAGCGTTTGCGCTAGATCCCACTCGGGGTGGGCTCAAGAGCAGGCCCGTGGTCTGGGATCGAGCGCACAATAGATGCGCTCGAGCCCAGGATGCCAGTGCCTCAATCAAAAAAGTAGACAGGATCCGTCAAATCGATGGATTCCACATCTGTACTTGGCTCAAAGTTCTAGATGCAGGGCTTCAACCTTTGACCGTTGACCTTGAACAGAGTGCCATCCATTGGGTCCCTCAATTCGGCGGCACCATGGGGCGACACCGAGGTGACTATGAAGGGGCCATCCCACCTGGAGCGAAGCTTCCCAGGGAAAAGCTGGAGTTTGGAATTGAAGAGCCATACTTTCTGGTCCAATAAAAATGTCTTGGGCAAGATATGTTTGTCATGAAAAGCCTTAGTCCAGTCCTTATAAAGGCAAACACTATCATATGCATCTCGCCGCAGCTCCTCCAACTCTATCAACTGAAGTTTCCAGTGGGGACCGGCTGCTTGCATGTCGAAATCGAACTACTTGATTGCCCACAGAGCCTTGTGTTCTAATTCCACAGGGAGGTGACACGCCTTGCCATATACCAGCCTTGTGTTTTAATTTCAATGGGAGTTTTATAAGCTGTGCGGTAGGCCCATAATGCATCATTAAGGTGCAAGGACCAATCCTTTTAGTCTGGCCTAACCGTCTTCTCCAGAATGTGCTTAATCTCCCGGTTAGAAACTTCCACTTGGCCATTTGTTTGAGGATGGTAGGGAGTGGCTACCTTATGTGTGACGGAGTACTTGAGAAGCAAGGCTTTGAAAAAAAGATTGCAAAAATGTCTACCTCCATCACTGATGATGGCCCGACGAGTACCAAATCTGCTGAACATGTTGGCTTGGAGGAACTTCACCACAACCTTGTGATCATTGGTCTTCGTGGCAATGGCTTCTACCCACTTAGAGACATAATCCACTCCTACCAAAATGTACTCATATGCACAAGATGGTGGGAAGGGTCCCATGAAGTTGATACCCCAGACATCAAAAATCTCTACAATGAGGATGGCGTTCAATGGCATCATGTCCCTCCGAGACATAGCTCCTAGGCGTTGACATCTCTCACAAGCCCGGCAGAATTCATGGGCATCTTTGAACAAGGTGGGCCATGTGAATCCGCATTGTAAAACCTTGGCTGCTCTCTTCTTGTTACTGAAATGTCCTCCACAAGCTAAAGAGTGATAGATTGTGAGAATACTGGAAAATTCACTCTCAGGGACACAGCGTCGGATGATCTGATCAGCACAATACTTGAACAACTCCGGATCTTCTCAAAATTAGAATCGAACTTTCTTGAAGAAGCAGTCCTTATCTTGCTTAGACCAATGAGAAGGAATACGTCCTGTAGCTAGATAATTGACAATATCGGCATACCATGGCAGATTTTACGCAGTGATTTCAAATAATTGCTCAACTGGGAAAGAGTCATGAACAGGAACCGGCTGGGGTGTCTCCAATAAAAGTCGTGACAAATGGTCGGCAACAACATTCTCAGTGCCCTTCTTGTCCCGAATCTCAATATCAAATTCTTGCAGAAGGAGTATCCAGCGGATCAATCGTGGCTTTGTTTCCTTCTTGGCCAGCAAATGTCGCAGAGCAGCATAATCAGAAAAAATGATAACCTTTGATCCCAAAAGATATGAGCGGAATTTATCCAGAGCAAAGACCACAGCTAGCAATTCTTTCTCGGTGGTTGTGTAATTGACTTGAGCCTCCATTAGAGTCTTGCTAGCATAACAAATGACATGAGGAAGCTTGCCTACCGGTTGTCCCAAAACTGCACCCACAGCATAGTCAGACGCATCACACATGATTTCAAAGGGCAAGGACCAGTCAAGAGGCTGCATGATGGGGGCAGCAGATAACAGAGACCGGAGCTTCTGGAATGCCTCGTGACATGCTTCATCAAAGTGAAAAGGGGCGTCCTTAGCAAGCAAGTTACATAAGGGCCTTGAAATTTTACTGAAGTCCTTAATGAAGCGGCAGTAGAAGCCTGCATGCCCTAGGAAGGAGTGGATCTACTTCACTAAAGTGGGTGGTGGTAAATTTTCAATGAGTTCAACTTTGGCCCGGTCCACCTCAATACCTCTTTTGGACACTATATGGCCCAAAACTATACCTTCCTGCACCATGAAGTGGCTCTTCTCCCCACTTAAAATCAGATTAGTTTCTTTGCAACGTTGAAGCACAAGTGAAAGATTCTGGAGACATTTATCGAAAGAAGATCCAAAAACAGAAAAATCATCCATAAATACCTCCAAAAATTTCTCCACCATGTCGGAGAAGATAGACATCATACATCTCTGGAATGTGGCAGGAGCATTGCATAAGCTGAAGGGCATGCGTCGGTAAGCAAAGGTGCCAAATGGACATGTGAACGTCGTCTTCTCTTGGTCTTAGGGTCAACTGCAACCTGATTACACCCGGAATAACCATCTAGGAAGCAATAGTAGCTTTGGCCAGCAAGATGCTCGAAAATTTGATCAATGAATGGGAGCAGGAATTGGTCCTTCCGGGTATGGGGATTGAGCTTTTGGTAGTCGATGCAAACCCGCCATCCCATGGTTGTGCACTGTGGAACCAACTCTCCAACAAAATTCTCAATGACGGTGATGCCAGATTTCTTTGGAACCACTTGAGTGGGGCTCACCCTTTTGCTATCTGAGATAGGGTAGATGATGCCTGCATCAAGTAACTTGACTACCTCTTTCATCACTACCTCTTTCATGTTTGGATTCAACCGGCGCTGTGCCTCACGGGAAGGTCGAGCATCTTCTCCCAAATGGATATTGTGCATACAGATAGAGGGGTCGATGCCTTTCAAATCTGCCATGGTCCATCCAATGGCCTCTTTGTACTTCTTTAACACTGCGAGCAGACTGTCTTCTTGGTCTTTTTGTAGGTCAAAAGAAATGATAATAGGCAGAGTGTTGTTAGATCCAAGAAATCCATACTTGACCTTTGCTAGCAGGGGCTTCAACTCAAGCTTCGGTGGAGAAAGTAGAGAAGGAACAGGAGGAGTGCTAGATGTCACAGGTAGGGGCTCCTCTACTACTCTCCATGGATGGAAATCTATGCTTGCGGCTGTTTCTAGCAAATCATGGACCTCTTTAATGTACTGGTTGGTGTTGAATTCTTCAAAGTCAAAGTAATCAGGCGGGCTTCCACTGGATCCTTTGTCAGGAGACTAGGTAGTGAATCTTCTACATATTCTTCAATGCTGTCCAAAAAGAAACACTCATTCTGATCAGGACAATGCTAAAATGTAGTAAAGATATTCAATCGAATCTTCATATTGCCAAATGAGATCTCCATGACTCCAGTTCGACAATCGATACATGCATTCGTTGTGGCTAAGAAATGACGCCCAAGGATGATAGGAACTAGCTTCTTAGGATTGGGCACAGGCTCGGTGTCAAGCATTATAAAGTTGACTGGGAAGAAAAATTTATCCACCTGGATGATCACATCTTCTACAATCCCTCTAAGCTTCTTAATCGAACGATCAGCTAGTTGCAGAATCACTGTGGTGGGCTTCAGCTCCCCTAGGCCAAGTTGCAAATATACTGAATATGGAAGTAAATTCACACCAGCTCCTAGATCTAAGAGTGCCTTATCAATTTCCCTTTTTTCGATGATGCATGAAATTGTAAGAGCCCCGGGGTCCTTGAACTTCGGAGGAGTGTTGTGCCTAATCAGGGAACTCACTTGCTTATTTAGAAGGACTTTCTTGGGGATGTTATTTCTGGTCTTCCTCTTTTGAGTACACAAGTCTTTAAGGAACTTGGCATAGGCAGGCACTTGGGCAATGGCATCAAGAAGAGGGAGATTGATTTTTACCTATTTGAACATCTCCATCATTCCTTGTATTTTCTCTCCTTGTTTCCCAAAGTGGGACGGTACCTTGAGACGTTCTGGGAAGGGAGCTCATGGCTCATATGGAATCTCTAGAGTGGGAGCTACTGATTACGAAGCCTCATTGCTTACTTGCTTGCATTTATCATTCTGCAGATTCCGTACAACCTCCGTGTGCTCACCCTTCTTCTCCTTCAAATGATTGTCAACTATTCTTCCGCTTCTCAAGGTGGTGATGGCTTGAACGTGCTGATGGTATGAAGTGCCCTCATCTACCATGTAGTGCCCCTTAGGATTTACCACCGGCAGACTCGGGAGCTTTCCTTCGTCCCTTCTATTGAGGGTGTTGGCAAGTTGTCCGACTTGAGATTCTAGCTTGGCAATGGATTGGGAGTGTGAGTTTATTATTTCTTCCTGAGATTTGACTGTCTGCTTTATCTCGCTCGCCAACTCACTCATCATTTTGAGCACCCTATCCTCAAAATTAGAATCTGTGGCCTGGTATTGCTGCTGTGGAGGCCGATAAGTAGAATAAGGTTGATAGGGCTGCCTATTGGATTAGGCTTGATTGTGTGGCCCTGGGGCTAAGTTGCCCGAATTTGGATTCTTCCATGAGAAATTTGGATGATTTCTCCACCCGGGGTTGTAGGAATTGGAGTACGGATCATTACCCAGTATGGAGAAAGCTACATTAACCTACTCATTAGCAATATTAGTATAATTTCCTGTAACAAGGCAGTTATTTACATGATGCATAGGACTGGAATAGAATGAACATGGTTCAGGTAGTGTGGGCGTGTGAGCAGCATTAGGAGCAAAACCAGCAATCATCCATTGGTCTAGCTTCTTGGTGATAGCCTCAACTACTTGGTTAGCCATATTTGGGGATGGCCTGCTTCATACAAACTCTCTGTCTTGATTGCTTTAGATGTTGGTGCCCTTCGACTGGTGGAGACCTGTTGAAGAGAATTGTTACTCAAATTCACAAACATAGCACATGCTTCATCTTCACTTTTTAACATGAAAGTTCCCCCACATGATGCATCCACCATTTTTCTATTGGACTCGGTTAGGCCATCACAAAAACACTACACTAGCTACCATTTCGGGACAGCGTGGTGTGGACATGATCTAAGCAAGCTCTATAGCCTATCCCAAGTCTCATAGAAATCTTCTGCCTCATATTGGGAGAAAGTAGTGATGGCTCTCCTAGTGTCATTGGTCATTCCTATGGGGTAATACTTCTTAAGAAGTTCTTGTTGCAATTGAGCCCAAAAAGTGATAGAGTTGGGTGTTAAGGACTGGAACCAATGTTTGGCTTTTTTTCTTGAGGGAGAAAGGAAAAAGACGCATCCTTAGGGCATCCTCAGTGAATCCGTTCATTTTAGTGGTTTCACAAATTGCTTCGAAATCACTAAGGAAGTCATAAGGATTTTCAGTGCTAAGACCTAGGAAAGAAGGTAAACTTCGTATAGTGCTAGGCTTAATTTCATAATGGGTTGCCGTAATTTCCTACAGCCGGAGACATGTGGGAGTAGTGTAAGTGGTGGGAAGATAATGCTCTTGCAAAGCTACGTGGTTACCATCTCCCATGGTCTCAATGGAATGCTCTTCTAGCAAATTAGGGTTCCTTTGGGATCTAATTTGTCTAAGAGTGCGTTCAATTTCAAGGTTGCAAGAAATTAATGGGAAAGACAAAGAACGGCGACCAAGCATAAACAAAACAGAAAAGTAAAGCTCACAAACAGCCATTAGATGCTTTGGGATTTTGGATGCAGGCTGCTACTGGTGTGCTCGATCGCACGGCATGGTGCGCTCGAGCGTACTGCCGCAGATGGGTGCGAGCGCAGGAAGGGAAGGCTCGAGCGCTGCTAGCTTGATTCCTGCTAGAATGCGTCTGTGCGCTCAATTGCACGCGACCTGCGCTCGATCGCAATCACAGAGAAGGCAGCTACAGACCTGTTTGTAAATTCAAAAATAAAAACCATACACAATAGAATTAAAATTAGCAACTTAAAATAGAAAAATAAATTATCAAGCTAAAATCAATCCTTAAATTTAGATAATGAAACCGTTAAGCAATTCCCAGGCAACGGCGCCAAAAATTGATGTAGTATTTTTGTGACGAAAAAAATTAATAATAAAAATAACCACTCGTAATAGGACGAATCTTTGTAGGATACGGCTATATTGAGGGTGTCGAACCTCAAGGACTGCAGGGGTTTAATTATCAAAATTTAAAAGATTAAAGTTAACTTAATTAAAAGGAGATTTGATTTGATTTGCTTAAAAACTAAAGTGCATGAAAATAAAAAGAGTAAATATATGAGAGAGAGAGAGAGTATGGTCTATCTATCCCTATTGATTGCATGGCAATTAAGAACCATTGTATAACCATCATTCTTATAATCGCAGAAAATAAGAATAATTTGAGTTCAATAATAGTAAAATAATTTCTAAGACAAGATAAAGATTTTACTAATATTGAATTGGAATTAAAGAACTATTGCATTTAATATGAAGAACAGAAATCAATTATAGCAATCCTCTGAGTTATACAATCAACATGCATAAATTGAAAACTAAAAATTAAATACAATCAAACCATTGTGCTTGGAATGGGTTACATCAATACCCCACAATTGGGTTTAGCCGCTCATGATCTTCTAAGCAGACAATTTACAGAAATTTAAACTCTAGAAAGCGGTGTGTCTGTTTACAATGTTTAGAGCCCTATTTATAGGGATTAGGAAAACCCTAAAAACCCTAGAAATCGTCAAAAAACCGAAGGTCAGTCTCCTAGTCCAATTGGGAGACTGAAAACCAAATCCACACTGAAAAAGGATTGCTGTCGTACAGTACACGCTCGAGTGCGCTCGATCCGAGGTTTTGTACGCTCGAGCGCTGTGCGCTCGAGCGCAGGGATGCGCTCAATCCCTGGCCGCAGACGCTCGAGCGCAGGTGCGCTCAATCTCAGGAGTGCTGCGCTCGATCCTAAATCCAGAATGCTCAGCTTTTTGCCCTTTGAAGCCCAATTTTCAATGGTTTGTCAAATAAGACCTGAAATGTAAAAACAAAACAAAATCAAACAAATAACAATGCTAAGGAATTAACATATGTAAATTAAGAGGCTTGAATGTGCAACATTCTGCGCTTATCAAGAACATCAATACTTTCATGTAAGTCTTTATTTATCTGATTTTATTGGGTTTAGTATTTCAATTGTTTTACTTCTTCTCAATGTGTGGAGTGATTCTTGGATATCATTTGTGATTCCAGGATACACTTGATGATTTAAGATAATTTCACATAATTGATTGCTTGGCTTTATTTGCCTAAATAATTGGATATCCCTTGTGATTTGTTCTACGGATACATTTGGTGTTTCAATTAAGATTGGATATCTTTTGTGATTTACGGATACATCTGATGATTTAATTGATATTGGATTCCTTTTGTGATTTGTGCAATGAATGGATACATGGGATGGTTTTGATTAACTATTAAAGCACAGTAAAACATATCTAAGATTTTAATTGTGAGAACTTCAAATTAATATTGATAAACATGGAAGTATGTTATTATGATTCGATGAGTGTGAATTCCCAAACCTTACTCTTTATCTCTTACTTTATTTTAATTAGTTTATGTTTGTCTTTTAATTTCAAAAATGAAAATTCAAAACCTTTTTGGAACTAGGTTATGATTTAATTATTTTAGATTTAAATTGCCCTTTCAAAAATAAAATTCTCTGTAGGTTCGACCTCGCACTTGCAATCCATTAAACTACAAACGATTCGTGCACTTGCAAGTATATTAAAATTTGTACAACAAGTTTTTGGCACCGTTGCCGAGGAATTGTTCAATTTTTGAAACCAATTTATTTCTAAATGAGTTTTATTCTTCTACTAGTTATAATTAGGATTTTATTTTCTGCAATTTGTTTTGTTTTAATCTTGTTTCTAATAAAAAATAAAAAATAAAAAGAATTTTTTTTTGTTTTGTTTTTTTTTTTTTTTTGTGTTACAGCCCTGCTCCGATCCAGCGCACCTCCAGAGTCAGCACCAGCAGACTAACAGTAGCTGAAAAATTTTGCCAAAATTTATTTTGGTCCTTTTCTCTCAGGCTACAGGAAATTATGCTCACCAATTTGATGAATTGCACCATTCAAAATATCCGCAGTTCGATCCCCAAGCTCAACCACCTGCGGATCAATCCATTACTCAAATGCCACAGCCTGCACCACAGTCATCACTGGAAGACATGATGAAAGCATTCATGCAATCAATTGATAAGAACATGTAAGAGATGAAGCATGATATGAAGAATACTAAAATGAGCAATAATCAAGCTATACAAGAGCTCAAGAATTCCAACTCCCAAGCCATACAAGACATACAAGAACTTAAGTAGGCCATGACCAAGATAGAAGGACAAATCGGTCATCTAGTTGCTGACTTCAACAGAATAGAGGAAGAAGAGCTTCAAAGTCAACTGATGGCTGAAAGTCACCATCACACTAGAGAGTGAGGAAATTGTGGATAACAAAGAGGAGGAAGAGAAGCGGAGCAAGTTGAGCACCCTGACTAAGTTGAGCACCATGAGAATAGTAAGTGTTAAGTGCTAAAATATTCATATTTTCAGCCCTTAACTTGCATGTGTTTAATCCAATGGTTTTAGTTAATTACGTCATTTTAATTCATTTTTGTGTTTTCCACACTTTTGTAGGCTTTTGGAAGAAAATGAAGTAAATCTGGAAGATTTGGGCTCAAAGAGAGAAGATGGGAAAAATGAGAGCCCTTGACACTGCGATCGATCACAGGTTCCCTGCGATCGAGCGCACACGGGTTGCGATCGATTGCACCCGTGCGCAGGAGACACCTCAAAGCTGCGGCCATGATGCTAATATTTCCATATTAGGGTTTTCCAACTCCCACTTATAAAAGTTTTTGAAACCCTACAAAATTCCTAGGTTTATTAGTTTGTCAAGGACTTCTATAGCCTATAAATAGACCCTTAACTCTCTAGAATAGGGAGGCTTGTAAGGAGAAGAATTGGAGCTCTGCAAGTTCAGGCTTGTAAAGAGAAGAATTGGAGTCCTGGGTTTAATAAAAGCAACAAAAGAATCCACACCGCAATTTTTAGGTTAATCAACTTAGGGAACCGGGAGTTTACGCCCATGCCCTAGGCCTCATGTGTTTGTCGATTTCCATAGAGTATATGCTTTCCTAAGGAACAACTTAGTATACACCATGCTAAATCCCTTAGAAAAGAAAAGAGATAAAGTATACGCCATGCCTAACTCATTGCTTAGGGAAATCTATAGCTTAAAAAGTATATGCCATGCCCTTAGGTTGACAAACATTAGATATGCATAACATGATCAAAGCATTGGCATATTGTTATATTAGCTGAATATAATTAGTGGTGGATATCAAAGCCCTACCTTTTATTATCATCACTTAAAAAATCAATCTTTGTTTTACTTAAGGAATTTATTTTTAAGCAAAATTTAGCAATCCTCGTGGAAATGATCATGTACTTCACCATATACTACTATGTTGACCTTGTGCACCTGCAAGTAAAATGTACCATTATTTACCTACTAATTTTGGTAGATATTTGGCACAACAAGTTTTTGGCGCAGTTGCTGGGGATTGCGGCGAATTTTGTTTAGAATTATTTTCCTTTAGTTGTGTTATCTTAATTTTCAATTATAAATTTAGTTGATATCAAAAATCAAAAAGATTTTTCATTTTTCCGAACTTTTTTGTTTTCTGTTTCAGGTTGCAGATTAGCATTCTGTGCTTGCGATCAATCGTCAACCGAGTGTGATCGAGTGCATTGCGATCGACCGCACCAACCTGCGATCGAGCACAATTCCAGGAAGCTTCTGGACTAGCAGCACTGAAGTTGCCTAACTGAAGAAGCAATTCAGTTGATGCAAGGTCGTCGATCTTGAGCCTCAACCATTATTCCACTCAATCCTGAAATTGAGCAGATAATTCGACAACGACCTAAAAACAAAGAAGAAGAGGAAGAAATTGAGATGGAAGATTTGCAAGAGAATCCAATTGGGCCAAGACCATTAGAGGCAAATCCACCACGGGTAAGGAGACCGATGAAGCAGGCATTCGTTCCAGCAAACCTCCATCAACCTTCATGCATAGCATATCAACCGGAGGTGGAAGGCAGCTATTATATTTCTCCTCAAATCCTTAATGCATTGACTCACTTCAGAGGCACAGCTACTGAGGATCCCAACTTGCATCTTAAAGAATTATTTGATTTATGCAAGTTGCAACATATCCAAGGCCTAAGTCCAGAGAGACTCAGGTTAGTCTTGATAAACGCTAAAATATTCATATTTTCAGCCCTTATCTTACATGTTTTAATCCTTTGGTTGTAGTTAATTAGGCAATTTTAATTCCTTTTGGTGTTTTTGATGTTTTTATAGGCTTTTGGAAGAAAATGAAGTAAATCTGGAAGATTTGGGCTCAAAGAGAGAATTTTGGAAAAATTGGAGTTTTTGGTAGTGTGATCGATCACACTGTGCTCGATCGCACCTGTGCGCTGGAGAATTCTAGAAGCTGCAGACAAACTCCTTTTCCTTCCATATTAGGGTTTTTCAACTCCCAATTGTAATAGGATTAAAACCCTACGAAATCCCTAGGGTTTACTACTTTTCCAAGGACTTCTAAAGCCTATAAATAGACCTCTTAGCCTTTAGGAATAGGTGTGGAGAAAAGAGGCACAAGCTCTAGAAAGGAACTGAAGGCTGAATCAAGAGGAGTTTGGGTTTTTCTTCTCTTCCACCCTTTTTATCTTTATTATGTAGTTTATACTTTATTTAGGGCTAGATTGAAGCCTTAGTTATGTTTAATTAATATTTCACTATTGGCGCCTTGTGATGATCATGTTGTGCTATTTAACTTGATTAATACCTACTTGCATGAATTCCTCATATGTGTATGCCTGATCAACATATGCATGTGGTATGGACTTGTTAGTTAGATCAATTTGGATGGCCGAGTCCTGGGTTTAACTTAAGTAACAAAAGAATCCACACCGCGATTCTTGGGTTAATCAACATAGGGAATCGGGAGTATGTATCCATGCCCTAGGCCTTGTGTGTTTGTCGATTTCCATAGAACATATGCTTTTCTAAAGAACAACTTAGTATAGACATGCTAAATCCTTTAGGAAAGAAAAGAATTAGAGCATGGACCAAGTGGCTAATTCGTTGCTTTGGGAAATCAATAGCTTAAGGTGTTAGAGTTTAACCCTTAGGTTGGCAAACATTAAATATGCATAACTTGATCAAAGCATTGGCATATTGTTATATTAATTGAATATAATTAGTGGTGGATATCAAAACCCTAATCTTTTTTAGTTTTTGTTTATCTTTTATTTTATTGAATTCAATCGTGACAATTGAATTTTATCTTTTAATTAAATAGAAAATTACTTCTAAACATAATTTACCAATCCTCATGGGAATGATCTCGTATTTGCCTGCTATACTATTGTTTTGATCTTGTGCACTTGCGAGTTAAAACGTACAATTATTTACCTATTAATTTAGGTAGATTTTTGCACAACAAGTCCTTTTCCCTTTCTCTTTAAAAGATAATGCTAAACTGTGGTACAATTCCTTGCCTACAGATTCTATCCATACTTGGGAAGAATTAACCACCAAGTTTCTGAAGAAGTTTTTCTCAGCTCAAAAGACAAAACAACTTAAAAGGGAACTTCAAATGTCCCAACAACGAGATGGAGATCTGTTCTTTGAGGCCTGGGATCACTTCAATTCCTTGCTTCTAAAGTGCCCACATCACAACATTCCTCAAGATGATTAGGTACGAATTTTCTATGAAGGATTAGATGATACTATCAAAGGGATGGTTGATTTATCTTGTGGAGGAACACTTATGGAGAAGAGTGTGAGGAAGCATTGGAACTTTTTGAGAAATTAAGTGAGCATTCCCAGTAATTCTGCTCAAGAGGAAGGAGAGGAGTCAAAAGCAAGGGCATGTATGAAGTAAACCTCAGTGGGGGATCGCCCAACCAGATGGCTGCTGTAGAAAAGAAGTTGGACATGATTGTCAGGGCCATAATTGCTTAGAAAATATCACCTCTGCAACAGGACACACCAATCCAGGTATGTGCTATTTGTTCTCATCTGGATCACACTACTAAGACGTGTCCCTTATCTTCATTTGTAGAGCAAGAAGAGGTAAATTATGTGGGACAAAACAGTTACCCCCACAAGAACAATCCATACTCCAACTGTGACGTCCCACATCGCCTGGGTATGGAGATGAAGATGTGCTTAAATGTATACTACACCCTTAATGACAACAACGCGTTTTAAAGCCGTGATGGTTATGATCTCATCATAACTCCGCAATTAAGCGTGCTTGGGCGAGAGTAGTACCAGGATGGGTGACCTCCTGGGAAGTTTGGTTCGAGGAGAGCCAAAAGCGGACAATATTGTGTGTCATTCGGGTGGGATGTTACATATGGTATCAAAGCCATTGCTCAACCTGAGATGGGGGGAGCGTGCACAAGCCCATGAAGCTTGCTAGCGGGTGCTCGTTGGGGCGGATGCCAAGAATGGGCGAATCCCATGAGGGTCGCCAGTGAGGACGCTGGGTCCTAAGAGGGGGTGATTGTGACGTCCCACATCGCCTAGGTATGGAGATGAGGATGTGCTTAAATGTATACTACACCCTTAATGACAACAACGCCTTTTAAAGCCATGATGGTCATGTTCCCATAAGAACTCCGCAGTTAAGCGTGCTTGGGCGAGAGTAGCACCAGGATGGGTGACCTCCTGGGAAGTCTAGTTCGAGGGGAGCCAAAAGCGGACAATATTGTGTGTCATTCGGGTGGAATGTTACACCAACACTTACAATCCAGGATGGCGTAATCATCCAAATTTCTCTTGGGGTAATAATCAAGGACAGCCGAAAGGGCCCCAACAAGGAAGCCAACCAACTCAAGAGTCAAAGATGAACCAACTGAAGAATACGATACACAACTTGGTGACTTCACAACAGCAATTCACGGCTGATCAAAAACAATTCAATACAAAGACTGATCAAGCCATTCAAAGACTGGAAGTGCAAATGGGCCTGATGGCAAAGGAGCTGAGTGAGAGGAAGCAGGGAGAATTTCCAGCTTAAACAATACCTAACCCAGGGAGTCACCAGCAGCTGAAAGCGGCCACAGTTCTCAGAGGTCTTGTTCCTATACCAGCAAGGGCATTTGAGCCAAATTCTGTCGAGCTCAAGTGTAGCTTTTCACACTAGACACATTACAGTCACAAGTAGATGCGTTTAAGCAGTCCAGGAACTCAAGCGCATCTACTCAAAACAGTGGTACTAAGACCACTGACGGCAGTACATTTTTTTTCCCCTCTTGTTTTTTTCTCAATATCAATTTCTTTACTTTACATCTCACTTATCACGTGTGCTTCTTTTTCATTATTGTACATTATGCATTCAAAAAAAAAAATTTACTTTCTGTTCTTACGATCGATCACAGCCAGCATGCGATCGAGCGCAGTAACCGAATGTTGGCTCTACACATTCTATCAGTGCGATCGAACGCACCTTGGGTGTGATCGAGCGCACCTCACTCACACACGCACACCCTTGCCTGAATGTGATCAAGCGCACTCGGACAGCGGGGCACGTGACCTATTTTAGGTCACTTTCCCCCTAATCCCCCTCACAATCACTCGGCGCTGTACAAGCTACCCCAACACCCAACTCCAGCCACCTCCAATACTACCACACTACCACCATTTTCCACCACTTTAATGACCACCGCCGCACTGCACCACCTCTTGTACGGCCCCATTTGGCCCCACAGCCATCATCCTTATGCACCTCTTCCCATCAACAACCCAACTCCGACCACCCCCATCTTCACGTTTCTTTTCAATTTTTAGCATAATGTGGGTGTTTATCCACCCACATTGTCGCTCTGTGTTGGTTTTTGTGTTTTTTCCAGGGTGTTTTGAGCGGTGTTGCCTTGTGTTGCAAAGTTGACCATCTCCAGTGCACACCAACTATTCGATCAAAGTCCCCACTCAAGCTCAAAATGCCTAAAACCCGTGCTTCATCCTCTCGGCAGTTCGAGGCTCAAGCTATTTCTCCCCCGCCCACTTTTGAAGAGCGGGAGCTACTATTTGAGACTACCTTCGCCATTCGCGAAGACTTTCAAAACCATAAGGCGACTCAATGGGCGGTCGCCGAGTTTAAAAGAAGGGGACTCAAGAAGCTGTTCAAACCGGTCACCTCCACCGCCTACCGGAAGTTGGTCATTGAATTCTATGCCAAACTTTCCCATGACTGCAACAATTTGGCCGCTCTCTCTTCCAAGGTACACGGCCAAGCCATTGACGTGACAAGGGCTGACATTGCCACAGCCCTTCAATGCAATGATGAACACCCTCCAGAAGCCGCACATCTTGTCGAGCAACCGCCCCGATTCTATATGGCAAAAATCATTGAAGATCTGTGCCAAGGGCAATATGCAGACGCCCACCATAATGCCGGCAGCCGATCCAAGCTACCCCGATGGCTTTGGTTTGTGGACTCCATCTTGCATCGCAATTCCTTCCCCTTGGGACACAAAACTCAGAGGCGTGATCAATTTCTACAAACCCTCTATGTCTTCCACAAAGATGCTTGGTACTCCATTCTCGACATCATTTGGAACCAAATACATAAATTTTGGAATGGAGTGCACATTGGGGGAGCAGAGTCCACTCATTCATGGGGGTTGCCTTTCCCATACCTCATCACGTATATTCTTCAGAAAAAGGGCATCAAGGGCATCACAGCAGACAAGCTTGTAACTACTACTCCTATATTTGGCATTCGCCAATGGAATAAGAGTTGCTCCCATATGCCTAGGATACTCCCAGCACCAGCAGCTAGTGAAAGAAAGAGTGAGGCCGAGCCAATGGCTGAAGATGAATCGGTAGCTGAGCTGGCAGCAGCAGAAGAGGAGGAGGCCCCAATCATTTTTCAAGCCGCACAATACCGCTCCCTTAGTGAAGAGATGGCAGGCCTTCGAAGAGAATTGGCTGATCAAAGAAGGGAAGCTTGGGAAGACAAAGCATTAATGGATCAACGACTAACTGCCTTGGAAGAATTGATGCAGACCATACTTAGCCGTTTACCACCACCTTCTAGAGCATCTACTTCTAAGCAGTACTAAGCAAGGACCACCGTCTAGCTAAAGACGTAAAACTTAGCGCTCATGGGAGGCACCCCATAGTTTTTCCTTTTATTTTGTTTTATTTAAATGTGTTTTTAGTTAATCTTTTTATTTATCTTTAGTTTTGTTTCTTTTTACTTGTTTGTGTGTTTTCTTATTTTGCAATGACAAGTGTGCTTCACTTCAAGTTTGGGGGTGTGCTATGAGCCATGCTTCCCAAGATCATGTCGACCACCTCCCGGGTACACTCTTTCCTTTATTTAGACAAATTGGGGACAATGTGTCATTTAAGTTTGGGGGTATGGGCACACGTGTTGTTTACACACACTTTGTCCCAAATTCATGTTATTTGTTTGTTTTGTGTGTTTGTTTGAAAAATAAAAAATAAAAATTATGCATGTTCATGTTTGTCCGAAAATTTTAAGTTGATCTAAAAGAATTTTGGTTTGAATTCATCAGTGAGGTTAACATTTTGAACACATGATCTGCTGAGTGAATCTGTTAGTTTGATTACTTGTTGAGGATAGTTGAAAAATTACATATTTGATCTGATCACACAAGCACATTAACACATAATCTGTGAGGTATGACATGAGGTCTGATATGCGCGTTTCTGCATCTTGGATTAAACTGGATGATTTATTAGATGACACTATGGCATATATACTTATGTTTAAAAAGGGGGGGGGGGGATGATGTGAATTAAATGATCATTGATGGCTTTTCACTGAGTAACTGGACCTCTTGCCTCAAAGCATTAAGTGTTCACGTCAAAAGGTGAAAAATGTTGATTTGATCAATTTCATGGTTAGTTGATTTTGTAGCCTTTTTGAATCGAGTTAGTAGGTCCTTAGGAGTGTCTCTACACCTAATGCCCTAAAATTACCTAGTTTGGGAGTCATTGACTTAACACTCGCTACTAGGGTCAATTAGAAAGCTTAAGGGAACCAACATTGCACAACCTGACCAAAAAAAAAAAAAAAAGAAATATGCCATTGTGTCATTCTAATAGGGACTTCAGTGAATTTTGAGATATGGAGACATTACACATTGGAAAGATTTGGAAGCCTCATAATTTTGTGCTAATTCACTTTACACTGTTTTTAAACTTGTGATGTTTTAGCATGTCATTTGTAAGTAATTGCACTTTGAGATTCCAATTCATTGTGAAGATGGAGTTCATCTTTTTAAGCTTTCTAATGAAAGAAAATCATGATCTTGAAGTGATGCTTTAATTTTGAGATAACATGAACTGTGCATAATGTTTGTGGGTAGTATTTTTGGAAAACGCTCACGACACTTCACTCGTCCTTTAAGGAATTCCTAGAGGTTTGAAAGGCTTATTGTATATGCTAAATGTAATTGTACATCCCACGAAAGATGGATTTATCTTTTTGTTTTTTGTTTTTCCATTTTTGTTTTAAAGTTTTGTATTGCTAAGGGACTAGCAATATGTAAGTTTGGGGGTGTGTTAAGTGCTAAAATATTCATATTTTCAGCCCTTAACTTGCATGTTTTAATCCTTTGGTTTTAGTTAATTAGGTCATTTTAATTCCTTTTTGTGTTTTCCACACTTTTGTAGGCTTTTGGAAGAAAATGAAGTAAATCTGGAAGATTTGGGCTCAAAGAGAGAAGATGGGAAAAATGGGAGCCCCTGACACTATGATCGATCACAGGTTCCCTGCGATCGAGCTCAGTACTAGAGAAGACGACGCACAAATCAGGCCATGAGCGCACAACAGAAGAGGCTCAATCACAAACCTGATGATCGAAGCATTACCCGTTGTGATCGACACACAATCTGCAAGCAAGACACACCTCAAAGCTGCAGCCATGATGCTAATATTTCCATATTAGGGTTTTCCAACTCCCACTTGTAAAAGGTTTTGAAACCCTACGGAATTCCTAGGTTTATTAGTTTGTCAAGGACTTCTAAAGCCTATAAATAGACCCTTAAGTCTCTAGAATAGGGAGGCTTGTAAGGAGAAGAATTGGAGCTCTTCAAGTTCAAGTTTCGAGTTTATTCTTTTCCTTTTTCTTTTATTTATTAAAGATGTTCAACATCAACTTTATGTGTAGCTAATTTATTTAGTAGGACTAAATTGAAGCCCTAGTTATGTTTATTTAATATTTCAATATTAGCGCCTTTGTGATGATCAAGTTGTCATATTTAACTTGATTAATTCCTGTTTTCATGAATTCCTCATATGTATGTGACTGGTCATTATATGCATGTGGTATGGACTAGTTAGTTAAATCAATTTGGATGGCCGAGTCCTGGGTTTAATAAAAGTAACAAAAGAATCCACACCGCGTTTCTTGGGTTAATCAACATGGGGAACCAAGAGTATATGATAAGCGCCGAATGTTGCACATTCAAGCCCCTTAAGTTGCATATGTTAATTCCTTAGCATTGTTATTTGTTTGATTTTGTTTTGTTTTTGTGTTTTCAGGTTATAAATAAAGATGCAATTAATTCCATTGATTTTGGGCTTAAAAGCACACTTTGAGAAGACCTAGAAGATATGGTTAAACTTAACCAATCATGGTTAAGTTTAATCAAATCAAGAAAATGATTAATTCGGAATTTCTCAAATTGGAGTCAAAATCGGATTGGATTCAAATTTGGATTCTGCATATGTCTCGGTATTTTGGCCGTAACTTTCAGCTCAAATATCCGATTGAGGTGATTCAAGCGACAATGGAAAGCTAACTCAAATTGCTACAAATCATTGTGAAATATAATTTTCCTAATTCGGAGCACCACAATTCCAAAATCGCCCCGCAAGATAGGAACGCAATTCTGGGCGAATCTTATTCCGATTTGGACTTGGGTTTTCTTTATCCTAATTGGACTTGGACTTAAATCTCCGAAATTTCTAGGTTTCCTAGGGCTTCTAGGACTGGCTTGCTCCCTATAAATAGACCCTTAACCTTCAAGAGAAGGTGTGCTTAGTTTTAGATACAAAAATCTTCTTGGAGGCTTGACAAGTTGAAGAAGAGATAATCCATGGCAGGAGGCCATCCTACCACCCCGATGAGCGGCTAATTCTGTAATAGGGTGTTGATGTAGCCCTTTCCAAGTAACAATGGTTTAATTGTATTTCTAGATTTTCAATTTATGCATGTTGATTGTATAACTATGAGAATTGCTACCTTTTGATTATGTTCTTAATTATTAAATGCAATTGTTCTTAAATTCCAAAATCAATATTTGTGAAATTCTTCTCTTGTCTTAGAAAGTATTTTACTTTTATTGATCTCAAATCATTCTTGTTTTCTGTGATCATGAGAATGATGGTTATACAATGGGTTTAATTGACATATGATCAATAGGATTTGATAGGCCATGCCTAGGGAAGACGGATTGTACTACACCCTAGTTTAGTGTAATTTAGGTAGACAGTCCGTACCAACCGAAGATGGGTTACACTTATTCATTGATTGTATGTATCCTGTTATAAAATTTGATAATTCATACCTAGAGAAGACGGGTCGTACCGCATCTTAGTGGTTAGGTAGACGATCCGTGCCAATCGAAGATGGATTATACTTATTCTTTAATAAGGTAGTTTATTGTTTATTTATAACATGCATAGAATGAATTTTTGGATTAAATCTGATTGACCATTGTTATGCGGTTAGTGGTGAAATCAACCCCCTATTCTATCTCTCATACTTTTTATCTTTATTTTCATGCACTTTACTTTTAAAGAAAATCAAATAAATCCCCTTTTAATTAAGTTAACTTTAATCTTTTAAATTTTGATAATTAAACCCCTGCAGTCCTTGAAGTTCGACACCCTCAATATAGCCTTATCCTACAGGATTCGTACTATTGCGAGTGGTAATTTTTATAATTGATATTTTGGGTCACAAAAATACGACATCAGTATACACCCATGCCCTAGGCCTCATGTGTTTGTCGATTTCCATAGAGTATATGATTTCCTAAGGAACAACTTAGTATACACCATCCTAAATCCTTTAGAAAAGAAAAGAGTTAGAGTATACGCCATGCCTAACTCGTTGCTTAGGGAAATCCATAGCTTAAGGAGTATATGTCATGCCCTTAGGTTGACAAACATTAGATATGCATAACATGATCAAAGCATTGGCATATTGTTATATTAGCTGAATATAATTAGTGGTGGATATCAAAGCCCTACCTTTTATTATCATCACTTAAAAAATCAATCTTTGTTCTACTTAAGGAATTTATTTTTAAGCAAAATTTAGCAATCCTTTTGGGAATAATCCTGTACTTGCACCATATACTACTATGTTGACCTTGTGTACTTGCAAGTAAAACGTACCATTATTTACCTACTAATTTAGATAGATATTTGCCACAAGAAGTTGAGCACCTTGAGCAAGTTGAGCACCATGAGAATAGTAAGCCCCCATTGGATCCTAATCTGCCCAGTGACATGGAAGTGAGTACTAAAGCTCTTGTCTGCATCACTATCCCTCTTGAGACACATCAAGAGCCCAAAGCTTCATTGCCTAAATGTCTCAAAGAGCCATCTTATGTCAAGATACTCAAGGACTTGTGCACACAAGCACACAAATCTAGGAACCACTTTCCTAAGACGATCCTTCAAAGCAAGAAATTCTACATAAGATGGCGAAACATCCTTCCAGAGGGGTATGAAGTTTTGAAGAAGAAGGGGTGGAAGGGATTGGTTGGACATCCGCATGATAGGGGGAAGCACTGTAAAGTTTTCTCCTCCAGTTTATTTTCTGCACTTCACTCCACAAATTCTTTCTTTCCTTTTCATTATATTGCATTTCTTTTTATTTGTTTTTGTTTCTAACATCAATTAATCTTTTAATGTTTGTTTCCAAAAAAAAAAAATTTGATGTTAGTTTTTGTTGACAGGTGTTTTGGTGTTTAAGTTTGGGGGATGCCCTGGCCTTGTTCACACTCAGATTTCCTTACTTCCGGTAATGTATTTCTATACTACACATTGAGGGCAATGTGTAATTCAAGTTTGGGGGTATGGAAAAACACTTTGTCTATTTATTTTTATTCTTATTTGTTTATTTTTATTTGTCATTTTGTGTTAAAAAAAATTGAAAAATAAGAAAAAATTGTGCTATGTTGTTGTCAAGTTTGAGTTAAACTGTAACTGTGATTTGCATTTCATTAGCTTGCTTAAAGGGTTGAACACATCATTATGTCATTAGGAGTCTAAGTCCTTTGACTTATTTTTGGGTAAAAGAGATTTCACTTGTTTTGAGATAAATTTTTATGAGCACATTAGCATGTTTTCTGTGAGGTATGATGTTTGAGCTTAAGCTTGTTCTCTTTGAGATTTGTTGGATGACCTATTGATGAATAACCATTGGCTTGCAAGATATATATTTAAAAAAAAAAAAGAAGAAAAATAAATAAAAAAGAGAAGGAAAAAGAAAATAAAGATCATGTTGAGTTTTTCACTGCGTAACCGGACCTCTTGCCTCGTTAAGCATTGAGTGTTCGCGTCAAAAGGTGTGAAGTTCAATGTTGATTTATGATATGG
>NC_081549.1:14300063-14400063 GCF_901000735.1 Corylus avellana
AATGGAATAAGAGTTGCTCCCATATGCCTAGGATACTCCCAGCACCAGCAGCTAGTGAAAGAAAGAGTGAGGCCGAGCCAATGGCTGAAGATGAATCGGTAGCTGAGCTGGCAGCAGCAGAAGAGGAGGAGGCCCCAATCATTTTTCAAGCCGCACAATACCGCTCCCTTAGTGAAGAGATGGCAGGCCTTCGAAGAGAATTGGCTGATCAAAGAAGGGAAGCTTGGGAAGACAAAGCATTAATGGATCAACGACTAACTGCCTTGGAAGAATTGATGCAGACCATACTTAGCCGTTTACCACCACCTTCTAGAGCATCTACTTCTAAGCAGTACTAAGCAAGGACCACCGTCTAGCTAAAGACGTAAAACTTAGCGCTCATGGGAGGCACCCCATAGTTTTTCCTTTTATTTTGTTTTATTTAAATGTGTTTTCAGTTAATCTTTTTATTTATCTTTAGTTTTGTTTCTTTTTACTTGTTTGTGTGTTTTCTTATTTTGCAATGACAAGTGTGCTTCACTTCAAGTTTGGGGGTGTGCTATGAGCCATGCTTCCCAAGATCATGTCGACCACCTCCCGGGTACACTCTTTCCTTTATTTAGACAAATTGGGGACAATGTGTCATTTAAGTTTGGGGGTATGGGCACACGTGTTGTTTACACACACTTTGTCCCAAATTCATGTTATTTGTTTGTTTTGTGTGTTTGTTTGAAAAATAAAAAATAAAAATTATGCATGTTCATGTTTGTCCGAAAATTTTAAGTTGATCTAAAAGAATTTTGGTTTGAATTCATCAGTGAGGTTAACATTTTGAACACATGATCTGCTGAGTGAATCTGTTAGTTTGATTACTTGTTGAGGATAGTTGAAAAATTACATATTTGATCTGATCACACAAGCACATTAACACATAATCTGTGAGGTATGACATGAGGTCTGATATGCGCGTTTCTGCATCTTGGATTAAACTGGATGATTTATTAGATGACACTATGGCATATATACTTATGTTTAAAAAGGGGGGGGGGGGATGATGTGAATTAAATGATCATTGATGGCTTTTCACTGAGTAACTGGACCTCTTGCCTCAAAGCATTAAGTGTTCACGTCAAAAGGTGAAAAATGTTGATTTGATCAATTTCATGGTTAGTTGATTTTGTAGCCTTTTTGAATCGAGTTAGTAGGTCCTTAGGAGTGTCTCTACACCTAATGCCCTAAAATTACCTAGTTTGGGAGTCATTGACTTAACACTCGCTACTAGGGTCAATTAGAAAGCTTAAGGGAACCAACATTGCACAACCTGACCAAAAAAAAAAAAAAAAGAAATATGCCATTGTGTCATTCTAATAGGGACTTCAGTGAATTTTGAGATATGGAGACATTACACATTGGAAAGATTTGGAAGCCTCATAATTTTGTGCTAATTCACTTTACACTGTTTTTAAACTTGTGATGTTTTAGCATGTCATTTGTAAGTAATTGCACTTTGAGATTCCAATTCATTGTGAAGATGGAGTTCATCTTTTTAAGCTTTCTAATGAAAGAAAATCATGATCTTGAAGTGATGCTTTAATTTTGAGATAACATGAACTGTGCATAATGTTTGTGGGTAGTATTTTTGGAAAACGCTCACGACACTTCACTCGTCCTTTAAGGAATTCCTAGAGGTTTGAAAGGCTTATTGTATATGCTAAATGTAATTGTACATCCCACGAAAGATGGATTTATCTTTTTGTTTTTTGTTTTTCCATTTTTGTTTTAAAGTTTTGTATTGCTAAGGGACTAGCAATATGTAAGTTTGGGGGTGTGTTAAGTGCTAAAATATTCATATTTTCAGCCCTTAACTTGCATGTTTTAATCCTTTGGTTTTAGTTAATTAGGTCATTTTAATTCATTTTTGTGTTTTTCCACACTTTTGTAGGCTTTTGGAAGAAAATGAAGTAAATCTGAAAGATTTGGGCTCAAAGAGAGAAGATGGGAAAAATGGGAGCCCCTGACACTGCGATCGATCACAGGCCCTCATGATCGAGCTCAAGAGGGAGAGAAGACGACGACAAATCAAAGCCATGACGCTATCAAATTTAAGAGGTCTTCAATCAATAAAACCTGTTTGATCGAGCTATCAATGGTTGTGGATCGATCACACCCGTGCGCAAGACACACCTCAAAGCTGCAGCCATGATGCTAATATTTCCATATTAGGGTTTTCCAACTCCCACTTGTAAAAGGTTTTGAAACCCTACGGAATTCCTAGGTTTATTAGTTTGTCAAGGACTTCTAAAGCCTATAAATAGACCCTTAAGTCTCTAGAATAGGGAGGCTTGTAAGGAGAAGAATTGGAGCTCTTCAAGTTCAAGTTTCGAGTTTATTCTTTTCCTTTTTCTTTTATTTATTAAAGATGTTCAACATCAACTTTATGTGTAGCTAATTTATTTAGTAGGGCTAAATTGAAGCCCTAGTTATGTTTATTTAATATTTCAATATTAGCGCCTTTGTGATGATCAAGTTGTCATATTTAACTTGATTAATTCCTGTTTTCATGAATTCCTCATATGTATGTGACTGGTCATTATATGCATGTGGTATGGACTAGTTAGTTAAATCAATTTGGATGGCCGAGTCCTGGGTTTAATAAAAGTAACAAAAGAATCCACACCGCGTTTCTTGGGTTAATCAACATGGGGAACCAAGAGTATATGATAAGCGCCGAATGTTGCACATTCAAGCCCCTTAAGTTGCATATGTTAATTCCTTAGCATTGTTATTTGTTTGATTTTGTTTTGTTTTTGTGTTTTCAGGTTATAAATAAAGATGCAATTAATTCCATCGATTTTGGGCGTAAAAGCACACTTTGAGAAGACCTAGAAGATATGGTTAAACTTAACCAATCATGGTTAAGTTTAATCAAATAAAGAAAATGATTAATTCGGAATTTCTCAAATTGAAGTCAAAGTCGGATTGGATTCAAATTTGGATTCTGCATACGTCTCGGTATTTTGGCCATAACTTTCAGATCAAATATCCGATTGAAGTGATTCAAGAGGCATTGGAAAGCTAGCTCAAATTGGTACAAATCATTGTGAAATATAATTTTCCTAATTCGGAGCGCCGCAATGCCAAAATCGCCCCGTAAGATAGGAACGCAATTCTGGGCGAATCCTATCCGATTTGGACTTAGGTTTTCTTTATCCTAATTGGACTTGGACTTAAATCTCCGAAATTTCTAGGTTTCCTAGGGCTTCTAGGACTGGCTTGCTCCCTATAAATAGACCCTTAACCTTCAAAAGAAGGTGTGCTTAGTTTTAGATACAAAAGTCTTCTTGGAGGCTTGACAAGTTGAAGAGGAGATAATCCATGGCAGGAGGCCATCCTAGCACCCCGATGAGCAGCTAATTCTGTAAGAGGGTGTTGATGTAGCCCTTTCCAAGTAACAATGGTTTAATTGTATCTCTAGATTTTCAATTTATGCATGTTGATTGTATAACTATTAGAATTGCTACCTTTTGATTATGTTCTTAATTATTAAATGCAATTGTTCTTAAATTCCAAAATCAATATTTGTGAAATTCTTCTCTTGTCTTAGAAAGTATTTTACTTTTATTGATCTCAAATCATTCTTGTTTTCTGTGATCATGAGAATGATGGTTATACAATGGGTTTAATTGACATATGATCAATAGGATTTGATAGGCCATGCCTAGGGAAGACGGATTGTACTACACCCTAGTTTAGTGTAATTTAGGTAGACAGTCCGTGCCAACCGAAGATGGGTTACACTTATTCATTGATTGTATGTATCCTGTTATAGAATTTGATAATTCATACCTAGGGAAGACGGGTCGTACCGCATCTTAGTGGTTAGGTGGACGATTCGTGCCAACCGAAGATGGATTATACTTATTCTTTAATAAGGTAGTTTCTTGTTTATTTATAACATGCATAGAATGAATTTTTGGATTAAATCTGATTGACCATTGTTATGCGGTTAGTGGTGAAATCAACCCCCTATTCTATCTCTCATACTTTTTATCTTTATTTTCATGCACTTTACTTTTAAAGAAAATCAAATAAATCCCCTTTTAATTAAGTTAACTTTAATCTTTTAAATTTTGATAATTAAACCCCTGCAGTCCTTGAAGTTCGACACCCTCAATATAGCCTTATCCTACAGGATTCGTACTATTGCGAGTGGTAATTTTTATAATTGATATTTTGGGTCACAAAAATACGACATCAGTATACACCCATGCCCTAGGCCTCATGTGTTTGTCGATTTCCATAGAGTATATGATTTCCTAAGGAACAACTTAGTATACACCATCCTAAATCCTTTAGAAAAGAAAAGAGTTAGAGTATACGCCATGCCTAACTCGTTGCTTAGGGAAATCCATAGCTTAAGGAGTATATGTCATGCCCTTAGGTTGACAAACATTAGATATGCATAACATGATCAAAGCATTGGCATATTGTTATATTAGCTGAATATAATTAGTGGTGGATATCAAAGCCCTACCTTTTATTATCATCACTTAAAAAATCAATCTTTGTTCTACTTAAGGAATTTATTTTTAAGCAAAATTTAGCAATCCTTTTGGGAATAATCCTGTACTTGCACCATATACTACTATGTTGACCTTGTGTACTTGCAAGTAAAACGTACCATTATTTACCTACTAATTTAGATAGATATTTGCCACAAGAAGTTGAGCACCTTGAGCAAGTTGAGCACCATGAGAATAGTAAGCCCCCATTGGATCCTAATCTGCCCAGTGACATGGAAGTGAGTACTAAAGCTCTTGTCTGCATCACTATCCCTCTTGAGACACATCAAGAGCCCAAAGCTTCATTGCCTAAATGTCTCAAAGAGCCATCTTATGTCAAGATACTCAAGGACTTGTGCACACAAGCACACAAATCTAGGAACCACTTTCCTAAGAAAATCCTTCGAAGCAAGAAATTCTGCATAAGATGGCGAAATATCCTTCCAGATGGGTATGAAGTTTTGAAGAAGAAGGGGTGGAAGGGATTGGTTGGACATCCGCATGATAGGGGGAAGCGCTGTAAAGTTTTCTCCTCCAGTTTATTTTCTGCACTTCACTCCAAAAATTCTTTCTTTCCTTTTTCATTACATGTTAATTTTATTTGTTTTTGTTTCTAACAGCAATTAATCTTTTGATATTGTTTCTATGAAAAAAATACTGCTGTTAGTTTTTGTTGACAGGTGTTTTGGTGTTTAAGTTTGGGGGACGCCCTAGCCTTGTTCACACTCAGATTTCCTTACTTCCGGTAATGTATTTCTATACTACACATTGAGGGTAATGTGTAATTCAAGTTTGGGGGTATGAAAAAACACTTTGTCTATTTATTTTTGTTCTTATTTGTTTAATTTTATTTGTCTTTTTGTGTTAAAAAAAAATTGAAAAAAAAAAAAAATTATGCTATGTTGTTGTCAAGTTTGAGTTAAACTGTAACTGTGATTTACATTTCATTAGCTTGCTTAAAGGGTTGAACACATCATTATGTCATTTGAAGTCTGAGTCCTTTGACTTATTTTTGGGTAAAAGAGATTTCACTTGTTTTGAGATAAATTTTAATTAGCACATTAGCATGTTTTCTGTGAAGTGTGATGTTTGAGCTTAAACTTGTTCTCTTTGAGATTTGTGGGATGACCTATTGATGAATAACCACTGGCTTGCAAGAAATAAATAAAAAAGAGAAAAAAAAATAGATCATGTTGAGTTTTCTGCTGAGCAACCGGACATCTTGCCTCATTAAGCATTGAGTGTTCGCGTCGAAAGGTGTGAAGTTCAATGTTGATTTATGATATGGCTGATTTTACTTCGTAACCTTTTTGACTTAAGTTACTAAGCCTTTAGGGATGTTCTACATCTAATGCCCTAAAGCCACCTGGCTTGGGAGTCATTGGCCTAACACATGTTTTATGGGTCAATTAGAAAGCTTAAGGGAGTTAGACATTGCAGAGACTATAAAAAAAAAAAAAAAAAAAATCATATCTTGCCTTAGTTGCTTCATTTGATAAAGATTTTTACAAATTTGATGGAACTTGTCTTAAGTTTAAATTGAAAGCTTCATGATTGTATGCTAATTACACTTTACACTTTTCAGAACATATGAAGTCTCAATTGTCCAATAATGAGTGATATGGTTTTAGATTTTCTTTTGACTGTTATGATGGTATTTGTCTTTTCAAGTTTGCTCATGAATAAGAACCATGGTTTATGTGAAACTTCTTTCTTGTTAACAACATAGTGCTACAATGTTTGTGGGTATCATTTCTGTTAAGCCCTCACGAGACTTCACTCGTCCGCTAGGGATGCCTAGGGGTTTAAAAAGCTTGTTGCATATGCTAAATGCAATCGTCTCTCCCACGAAAGAGGTTTTATGTTTCATGTTTTCAGTTTATTTTTCATTTTCTTTTGCTAAGGGACTAGCAAAATGTAAGTTTTGGGGTGCCAAATATTCCATATTTGGACCCCTTTATTTACATTAATTAATCCTTTAACTATGTCATTATTTAATGTTTTGTGTTAGTTTTGTGTTTTTAGTATTTTGTAGGTCAATAAATAAAAACTACAGATTTAAAGGGAAAAATTCAAAGTTTGGAAGAAAGCATACTTTGAGAAGACCTAGATGAGGTGGTTAAGTTTAACCAAATCCAAGAAAAGGTTAAATCGGATTAAAGATCAGATTGGATAAAGTTTCGGATTGGATTCAAATTCAGATTCTACACATGTCTCAGTATTTTGACCATAACTTTCCACTCAAATATCTGATTGAAGTGATTCAAATGGAATTGGAAAGCTAACTCAAAATACTACAATTTGTTGTGAATTAAGATTTTCCTAATTCAGATGGTTGCTATGCCAAAATCGTCCCACAATTAAAGGACACAAATCTGGATGAATCCTATTCCGATTTCAGACTTCTATTTTGACTAGGAGACAGACCTTCGAATTATCTAGGTTTTATAGTACTTCTAAGACTTCCCTAAGCCTATAAATAGACTTCTTTCCATTCAAAAAAAGGGAGAGAATTCCAAAGAGCAAAATTCTACAATTTTTCTCTTTTTAGTTTAGGTTTTCTTTAAATTTAGGTTTTATTTTTACGTGGAGCTAAATTACCAACTAAGGTTGGAGATGAAGCCTCACCGATGAAGAACATCAATACTTTCATGTAAGTCTTTATTTATCTAGTTTTATTGGGTTTAATATTTTAATTGTTTTACTTCTTTTCAATGTGTGGAGTGATTCTTGGATACCTTTTGTGATTCAAGGATACACTTGATGATTTAAGATAATTTCACATAATTGATTGCTTGATTTTATTTGCCTAAATAATTGGATAGCCCTTGTGGTATGGTCTACGGATACATTTGGTGTTTCAATTAAGATTGGATATCTTTGGTGATTTACGAATACATCTGATGATTTAATTGATATTGATTCCTTTTGTGATTTGTGCAATGAATGGATACATAGGATGGTTTTGATTAACTGTTGAAGCATAGTAAAACATATCTAAGATTTTAATTGTGAGAACTTTAGATTAATATTGATAAACATGGAAGTATGTTGTTATGATTCGATGAGTGTGAATTCCCAAACCTTAGTCTTTTATCTCTTACTTTATTTTAATTAATTTATGTTTGTCTTTTAATTTCAAAAATCAAAATTCAAAACTTTTTTGGAACTAGGTTAGGATTAATTATGTTAGATTTAAATTGTTCTTTCAAAAATATAATTCTCTGTGGGTTCAACCTCGCACTTGCAATTCATTAAACTACAAACGATTCGTGCACTTGCAATTATATTAAAATTTGCACAACCAGTTTTTAGCACCGTTGCCGGGGAATTGTTTAATTTTTTAAACCAATTTATTTCTAAATTAGTTTTATTCTTCTACTAGTTATAATTAGGATTTTATTTTTCTGCAATTTGTTTTGTTTTAATCTTGTTACTAATTAAAAAAAATAAATAAATAAATAAAAAATAATTTATTTTTTTTTTGTTTTTTTTTTTTTGTTTTCTGTTTGTGTTACAGCCCTACTACGATTGAGCGCACCTTCAGAATCAGCACCAGCAGACTAGCAATAGCTGAAAAATTTTGCCAAAATTTATTTTGGTCCTTTTCTCTCAGGCTACAGGAAATTATGCTCACCAATTTGATGAATTGCACCATTTAGAATATCCGCAGTTTGATCACCAAGCTCAACCACCTGCGGATCAATCCATTACAAAATTGCCACAGCCTGCACCACAGTCATCACTGGAAGACATGATGAAAGCATTCATGCAATCAATTGATTAGAGCATGCAAAAGATGAAGCATGATATGAAGAATACTAACATGAGCAATAATCAAGCTATACAAGAACTCAAGAATTCCAACTCCCAAGCCATACAAGACATACAAGAACTTAAGCAGACCATGACCATGATAGAAGGACAGATCGGTCATCTAGTTGCTGACTTCAACAGAATAGAGGAAGAAGAGTTTCAAAGTCAGCTGATGGCTAAAAGGCACTACATGATTGATGAGGATGATTCCAAAAATTCTTATCATGAGCATGCCCAAGTCACCATCACACTAGAGAGTGAGGAAATTGTGGATAACAAAGAGGAGGAAGAGAAAGAGGAGCAAGTTGAGCACCTTGAGCAAGTTGAGCACCATGAGAATAGTGAGCCCCCAATGGATCCTAATCTGCCCAGTGACATGGAAGTGAGTACTGAAGCTCCTGCATGCATCACTGTCCCTCTTGAGACACATTAAGAGCCCAAAGCTTCATCTCCTGAATGTATCAAAGAGCCATCTTATGTCAAGATATTCAAGGACTTGTGCACACAAGCACACAAATCTAGGAACCACTACCCTAAGAAGATCCTTCGAAGCAAACAATTCTACATAAGATGGCGAAATATCCTTCCAGAGGGGTATGAAGTTTTGAAGAAGAAGGGGTGGAAGGGATTGGTTGGACATCCGCATGATAGGGGAAAGCGCTATAAAGTTTTCTCCTCCAATTTACTTTCTGCACTTCACTCCACAAATTCTTTCTTTCTTTTTTCATTATATTGCATCTCTTTTTATTTGTTTTTGTTTCTAACAGCAATTAATCTTTTGATGTTTTGTTTCTGTGAAAAAAATATTGCGGTTAGTTTTTGTTGATAGGTGTTTTAGTGTTTAAGTTTGGGGGACGCCTTAGCCTTGTTCACACTCAGATTTCCTTACTTTCGATAATATATTTCTATACTACACATTAAGGGCAATGTGTAATTCAAGTTTGGCGGTATGGAAAAACACTTTGCCTGTTTATTTTTGTTCTTATTGTTTATCTTTGTTCTTATTTGTTTATTTTTATTTGTCATTTTGTGTTAAAAAAATTGAAAAAATAAATTGTGCTATGTTGTTATCAAGTTTGAGTTAAACTGTAACTGTGATTTGCATTTCATTAGCTTGCTTAAAGGGTTGAACACATCATTATGTCATTTGAAGTCTGAGTCCTTTGACTTATTTTTGGGTAAAAGAGATTTCACTTGTTTTGAGATAAATTTTTATGAGCACATTAGCATGTTTTTTGTGAAGATGTTTGAGCTTAAGCTTATTCTCTTTGAGATTTGTGGGATGACCTATTAATGAATAACCATTGGCTTGCAAGAAATAAATAAAAAAGAGAAACAAAAAAAAAATGATCAAGTTGAATTTTCCGCTGAGCAACCGGACATCTTACCTCATTAAGCATTGAGTGTTCACGTCAAAAGGTGTGAAGTTCAGTGTTGATTTATAATATGGCTGATCTGACTTCATAGCCTTTTTGACTTAAGTTACTAAGTCTTTAGGGATATTCTACATCTAATGCCCTAAGCGACCTATCTTGGGAGTCATTGGCCTAACACATGTTATATAGGTCAATTAGAAAGCTTAAGGGAGTTAAACATTGCAGAGCTTATATATATATATATATACATATCTTGCCTTGTTTGTTTCATTTGATAGAGATTCTTACAAATTTTATGGAACTTGTCTTGAGTTTAAACTGAAAGCTTCATGATTGTATGCTAATTACACTTTACACTTTTCAGAACATATGAAGTCTCAATTGTCCAATTATGAGTGATTTGATTTTGGATTTTCTTTCGACTGTGATGATGGCGTTTGTCTTTTTAAGTTTGCTCATGAATAAGAACCATGGTTTATGTGAAACTTCTTTCTTGTTAACAACATAGTGCTACAATGTTTGTGGGTATCATTTCTGTTAAGCCCTCATGGAACTTCACTCTTCCACTAAGGATGCCTAGGGGTTTAAAAGGCTTGTTGCATATGCTAAATGCAATCATCTCTCCCACGAAAGAGGATTTATGTTTCTTGCTTTCAGTTTATTTTTCATTTTGTTTTGCTAAGCGACTAGTAAAATGTAAGTTTTTGGGTGTTTGATAAGTGCCAAATATTCCATATTTGGACCCCTTTATTTACATTAGTTAATCCTTTAGCTGTGTCATTATTTAATATTTTGTATTAGTTTTGTGTTTTTAGTATTTTGTAGGTCATTGAAAAAAAAACTACAGCTTTAAAGGGAAAAATGCAAAGTTTGGAAGAAAGCATACTTTGAGAAGACCTAGATGAGGGTATGGAGGCTCCGGTGACTTAGTTTGTAGTGAGTTTTTTTAGATGTGATACCCATCGTAGGGCGGGTCGATGGCGGGGTCTACCGCGATCTGGTTGTGAAGCGGTGACTGGCCGGGCTGGGTTCTGCAGGGTCGGTGATGACAGTGACTGATTGGAGACGTGGATCTCCGAATGGCAGTGAATCTCTAGTTCTAGTGGTTCTACAATCAGCGTGGATCTCTGTTATGCCAAATACTACCTAAATTAATAGATAATATTTTATACGTTTTACTTGCAAGTGCTCAAGATCAAACGATAGTATAGTGCAACAAGTACGAGATCGATCCCACAAGGATTGTTGATTTTGGTTTAGAATTGATAAAAATATCAAATTGTCACTCAATTGATATTGTGAAAAAGAAATAAAAAGATATAAAGATAAATGAAAAGCTAAAGATAGGGCTTTGATATCCACCACTAATCATACTTAGATAATATAATCAATATGCCAATGATCCAATCATATTATGAATACTTAATGTTTATCAACCTAAGGGTATGGGTGTCTACTCCTTAAGCTATTAATTTCCCTAAGCAACGAATTAGGCATGGGTGTTTACTCTAATTCTTTTATTTCTTAAAGGATTTAGCATTGGTGTCTACTAAGTTGTTCTTTAAGAAAACATAAATCTATGGAAATCGACAAACACATGAGGCCTAGGGCATGGGTGTCTACTCCCGGTTCCCCATGTTGATTAACCCAAAAACCCAGTGTGGATTTCGTTTGTTACTCTTATTAAACCCAGCACTCGATCATCCAAATTGATTTAATTAACTAGTCCATACCACATGCATATAATGGCCAATCACATACATATGAGGAATTCAAGAAATTGAATTAATCAAGTTAAGCAACACAATATGATTATCACAAAGGCACCAATATTGAAATATTAAATAATCATAATTAGGGCTTCAATCTAACCCTTCTAAAGAGTTAGTTATACATAATTAAAATAAAAGAAAGGAAAATGGAAAGAAAGAACCAAAAACAACTCCTTGAAGTAGCTTCCAATTCCTCTCCAAAAAGTTGTCTCCTTGAAATTGTGTATTGAATTGTGAGGCTTAGAGGTCTACTTATAGGGCTTAGGAGAGTCCTAGAAGCCCTAATAATCCTAGGAAATTCAGAGATTTAAGTCCTAGTCCAATTAGGATAAAGAAAACCTAGGTCCAAATCGGAATAGGATTCGTCCAGAATTGCATTCCTATCTTATGGGGTGATTTTGGCATAGCGGCGCTCCAAATTAAGAAAATGCTATTTCACAATGATTTGTAGCATTTTGAGTTAGCTTTCCAATGCTGCTTGAATCACCTCAATCGTATATATATTTGAACTAAAAGTTGTGGTCAAAATATCAAGACGTGTGCAGAATCCAAATTTGAATCCAATTCGATTTTGACTCCAATTTGAGAAATTCCGATTTAATCCTTTCCTTTATTTGATTAAACTTAACCATGATTGGTTAAGCATAACCATATCTTCTAGGTCTTCCCAATTTGCCCTTTAAGCTTGGAACTTTTCTGGAAACGCTTTCTTTTCTTCCAAAAACCTATAAAACATAGAAAATACAAAAAGAAAATAAAATAGCATAAACTAACAATACTAAGGAATTAACACATATAAGTTTAAGGGCTAAAATATGAATATTTTGGCATTTAACACACCTCCAAACTTACATATTGCTACTCCCTTAGCAATACGAAACTAAAAACAAAATAGAAAAATAGAAAACAAAAAGATAAATCCATCTTTCGTGGGATGTACGATTGCATTTAGCATATGCAATAAGCCATTTAAACCCCTAGGAATTCCCTAGAGGATGAGTGAAGTCTCGTGAGGGTTTTCCAAGAATGTTACCCACAAACATTTTGCAAGAGTTCATGTTATCCAAAAATTAAGGTATCACTTAAAACCATTATTCTCATTCTTTAGCAAGTTTAAAAAGATAAACTCCATCTTCACAATGAATTGGAATTTTAAAATTTAATCACTTACAAAAGACATGCTAAGGCATCACAAGTTCGAAATAGTATAAAGTGAACTTGCACATAAATATGAAACTTTCAATTATTTTCAATGTGCAATGCCTCAATATCTCAAAGTTCACTAAAATCCCTATTAAAATGAACAACAATGGCATATTTTCCTTTGTTTTTTTTTTTTTTTGTCAGGTTGTGCAATGTTTGGTTCCCTTAAGCTTTCTAATTGACCCATGTAACGAGTGTTAAGTCAATGACTCCCAAACCAGATAGTTTTAAGGCTTTAGGTGTAAAGACACCCCTAAGGACTTACTAACTCGAGTCAAAAAGGTTACGAAACAAAACTAACCATGACATTAATCAAATCAAAATTCTTCACCTTTTGACGTGAACACTCAATGCTTTGAGGCAAGAGGTCCAGTTACTTAGTGAAAAGCTTATCAATGGTCATATATTTTTTCTTTTTCTTTTTATCACAGATATATATATATATATGCCAAAGTATTCATCTAATAAATCATCCAATTTCACCCAAAACATAGAAACACACACATCAGATTTCATGTCATACCCCACAAATTATGTGCTAATATGCTTGTGTAAGATCAGATCAAACATGTGAATTCTCAACTGTCCTAAGCAAGTAACCAAACTAAAAAGAAAACTCAATTATTAGATGTGTTCAAAATGTTAGGCTCACCATTGAAATCAAATCGCAATTCTTAAGATCAACCAAAATTTTTAGACAAACATGATTATGCATTTTTTATATTTATTTATTTATTTTGTTTTTAACAAACAACAAAAATTAGAACAAAATGAAATTGTGACAAAGTGTGTGTGTAAAGTGTTCCTATACCCCCAAACTTAAATTACACATTGTCCCTAATGTGTCTATAACATGGAAATAATTTACCCAGAATGTGGACGAAACTGTCTGGAATAGCATAGCTCATAGCACACCCCCAAACTTGGACTGAAGCACACTTGTCCCTACAAAACAAATGACTAAAATAACAATGGAAACCAAAAGGAAAATAATAATAAAAATAAAATAAAAACAACCAAACAAGGAAATAAAAAGGATATGTTGTGGGGTGCCTCCCATGAGCGCTAAGTTTAATGTCTTCAGCCAGACTGAGGCACTCTAAACTTGAAGCACCAGTCTTTTCTTCTCTTGCACCAAAGGGAATGAATTCTTCCTACTACAAGGTGCTTCCGAATGTTTACAGATCAGGAAGGACCACTCTGAGTTTTTTCAAACAGTTTCTCATCCGGTGGAGAATCATGAACTGGAATGAAGTAAGAAGAAAACTCAGGGAGCTTTTCTATCTTGATGTCCTCAATTTGCTCATGTGGTAGCTCTAACAGACTTCTCTCCTGGCCTCTTGGTGTTTCAGGAATAAGAGCTAATGTTGAAAAAATCTTAGTGCTCTTCTCTTTTTCCTGGCGTGGCTCCTGTGGAACTTCGGGTTGCTTTTCCTTCCCCTCTTCCACTTGATTTTCAACCACCTCTACACTCCTCAATGTGACAACTTGCTCATGATAGTAGGTGCATTCTTCCTCCATGTAGTACTCATTAGGATTGGCGACCAACTGACCTTGACACTCTTCTTCTTTGAGGATATCTGATATTTGCTTAAGATGAGCCTCCATCCTTTCAAATGATTGCATGCGGGAGTTCTCCCTCCTTTCAAATGATCGATTTCTTTCCTCCATTTGGCTAAGAGAAGCTGATATTATTTCTTCAAACTAGCATGCGCTTTTTCTAACTCAGAATTCTTTGAAGGAAGTATCTCTTCTTGGTATTGTTGAGGTGGAGAGGAATATGAATAGTCAGATATGGAAGATGGTTCCTCTTCATGAGCTATTATCTTGAAAATGGATTGCCTCAGACTAGGACTAAGAAATGAATATGATTGACCATAGAACTGTGGAGATGGCTCCTCTTCTTGCTGGCAATTACTCTCGTCCTCCATATAATGTCCATGAAGAGTGGCAACTGACTGACTTTGGGGCTCTTTCTTTTTGAGAAAATCTGTTCCTTGTGTACTATGGGCCTCCGTCTTTTTAACTGATTTCAAATGAGAGTTCTTCATCTCCTCAACTGTTGAACTGATCATAGCTAATGTATTTTTAGAAAACTCAAGAGGAGGTGGTTCAGCTTGATATTGCTGTTGTGGAGATGATTGAGAGGAGTATGCATGATCATAGAATTGTTGATATGAGTGATGTTGTAGTCCATGAGATTGTGGAGCATGAATTCCGGGAGCTTGAGCTTGCCATGGGAGATTGGACTGTTGGCTCCATGATGGGTTGCAGGAATCAAAATAGCGATCGTTCCCTAGTCTAGAGAACAATGTGCTCATGTGCCCATAAAATTTGTTAGAAGTTTGTCTCATTGTAGGACATTCTCTAACATGGTGATAAGAGTCATGGCAACATGAACATGGTCTACGGGGTGTCGGAATGCCGCCCCACATGTGTGAAAACATGAATAAAATAACAAAAAGAAGTTAAAATTAGAAGGGAAAATAAAAAACAAAATTAAAAATAAAACTTACGAAGATGCAGACTCAACTGACCTTGCATGAAATAAAAGGGAAAGAAAAAAAAATGAGATCTATAATTAGTGCAGTAACTATACTGCTATCTAAATGTGCGATCGATTGAACCGTGAGGTGCACTCAATCGCCCTAGTTGGGCGCTTGAGCGCACCTCCAAAGGCAGAACAGGAACTGCGGAAAGAAACTAGAAAAATAGAAAAATTTAAAATAAAAATAAATTAAAGGAAAAAAAAATTCCAAACAAAATCAAACAATCCCCGGCAACGGTGCCAAAAACTTGTTGTGCCAAATACTACCTAAATTAATAGATAATATTTAATACGTTTTACTCACAAGTGCACAAGATCAAACGATAGTATAGTGCAACAAGTATGAGATCGATCCCACGAGGATTGTTGATTTTGTTTTAGAATTGATAAAAATATCAAATTGTCACTAAATTGATATTGTGAAAAAAGAAATAAAAAGATATAAAGATAAACGAAAAGGTAAAGGTAGGGCTTTCATATCCACCACTAATCATACTTAGATAATACAATCAATATGCCAATGATCCAATCATATTATGAATACTTAATGTTTGCCAACCTAAGGGTATGGGTGTCTACTCCTTAAGCTATTGATTTTCCTAAGCAACAAATTAGTTATGGGTGTCTACTTTAATTCTTTTCTTTCTTAAAGGATTTAGCATGGGTGTCTACTAAGTTGTTCTTTAAGAAAACATAAATCTATGAAAATCGACAAACACATGAGGCTTATGGTATGGGTGTCTACTCCCGGTTCCCCATGTTGATTAACCCAAGAACCCGGTGTGGATTTCTTTTGTTACTCTTATTAAACCTAGAACTCGATCATCCAAATTGATTTAATTAACTAGTTCATACCACATGCATATAATGGCCAATCACATACATATGAGGAATTCAAGAAATTGAATTAATCAAGTTAAGCAACACAATATGATTATCACAAAGGCACCAATATTGAAATATTAAATAATCATAATTAGGGCTTCAATCTAACCCTTCTAAAGAGATAGTTATACATAATTAAAATAAAAGAAAGGAAAAGGGAAAGAAATCATTGTGAATTAGTATTTTCCAATGCCGCTTGAATTACCTCAATCGGATATATATTTGAGCTGAAAGTTATGGTCAAAATACCGAGACATGTGCAGAGTTCAAATTTTAATCCAATTCGATTTTGACTCCAATTTGAGAAATTCCGATTTAATCATTTCCTTTATTTGATTAAACTTAACCATGATTGGTTAAGCTTAACCATATCTTCTAGGTCTTCCCAATTTGCCCTTTAAGCTTGGAACTTTTCCGGAAACGCTTTCTTTTCTTCCAAAAACCTATAAAAGAAATTAAATACAAAAAGAAAATAAAATAGCATAAACTAACATTACTAAGGAATTAACACATATAAGTTTAAGGGCTAAAATATGAATATTTTGGTACTTAACAATCTCCGGTTCCGATGGTTCTGCGGGCTTCCGGCAACAACGGATTTGAACAGCAGCAAACGGATTTGAATTGTGTGTCTTGGGTCTTTGGTAACATCCAGGTATGTGGGTCCGGCAAGGAACAGTGGTGGGGCAGATCGGTGATCTGGTCGTGAAGCAGCAGTGATGCGATCTAGACTCTAGCAGTATTGAGTCAAGTCTGTCGTGGGTCACGACTGTGCGGGTTGTAGGGTGCAGACTGGCAACAACAATGATGTGTGCAGATTGGCGACCCACAGTGATGGGTGGAGATTCCGCACACCGTCATTTTTTTTTATTATTACAAACGAACTAGTCGTTACCACAGATGGCACCAAACTGTTAGAACAGTTTTCTTCACGATGGATGCGCATTCTTTGAGATCTTCAATTTGATGTTGTGTGCACTCCAAATTGCTGCAAAAGAATAAAAAAGCGTCAAAGGGTCCGACGGTGTAGGTGCCGTGGACACTCCGATGCCAAAGTTAGAACCTAAGGGAAATACTGTGCTTCGGCGCACAATGATTTAATATGCCTAATAATTTCTTATCTGAGAGAGAGCGTATTTTGTACCTTGTGTAGGGGCCTATTTATTGGCTTGAAGGTTGAAATTGATTCGAACTGGTTTTCCTTGTTTGAATTGGTTTAAGAGTCCAAAGTTGAGATAATCTTGAACGATTATCTTGTAAAGATAATCTTTTACGTAGAGATAATATTGAGCTTCTTCTTGGAGAGATAATCATGAATAACCATCTTGTAGAGATAAATAGGATTTCTTTATTTCAATATAATCCTAATTGGAATATATTATCTATTGATTAGTTAAATAGCCCTTACTATTTAATTAAAATTTTTATGGCCTATTCTTGACCATTGGGCCCAGAATTTGGTGGGTTATAGTCCCTTGGAAACTGAAAACACTTAAAATCACGCATAGTCTGACTCTAATAGATCACCAAAATGCTGCAATTGATCATTGGGCTGCCTGGGACCCTGGTGATCGATCAGAATTGATCACCCATGCCAAAAACTGGCCAGGGTGTCATTTCAGGTCCATCTTTCCATTCTTTCCCAATCTTAATTCTTGTAAACCATATGGTCAAAATTATGGATATCTTAACCCTAATTTAGGCTGGGGCGTTACATGCATTCCCCACATGATAAAAGAGGATCAAATAAAAGAACCCAATAACAGAAAATAAGAACCACAAGAAATGGCACCATGTCGTTGCTCACTCACCCATCATCAACCTCCATATCCAAGTTCATCTCAGGCCAACCTTACCTCACCATCATGAAAATAATAATCATAAAACTAGGTAATTTGAACAATTCCCCTAAGTTCCATATCACCATAAACCCCTAAACCATATAAGTTATAACACATTCAAAATTATAATAAAAAAAAAAAAAAAAAATTATGCTATGCTTAGTGGGCTTTTGTTCTGTTTTATTATACTAACTCGGGTCCAACCAATTGGACTTGCACAACCTAAACCCATCACCTTGGACGTAAATATGGACTAAACTAGGGCCAAGGTAGGGAATGTTATATTGTGGGGGTGGTTCCACAATGGGTGGATGAATCACATCTAAAGCCTTTATGGGTGGTTCGCCCACCCCAGTTATGTTTTAAAAAATAATATTTTAAGAGATAATTTCAACCAAGCAACTTTAAAAAAATGGAGCATTTTGGACAATTTTATACCAAAAGTCGTGTAACATCGCCTAGCTAGCTAACACCTTCTTCTTTTTTGGTCTAATTTGATGAAAATTGCAAATAAAAATATTAAGTATAACAGGATGATAGTTAAAGGGGTCAAATATAACTCTCTCTTTTTTTTAAATAAAAAAAAAATAAAAATAAAAAAAAAAAAAAGGTATTTCTCATGTGTCCTATTCTTTATCTGTCCACACTGGGATCATTTTTTCTCAACAACATTTCCGAAAAGTTGCGAATCATGCTTCTCCCTTCGTCAACGTATACACATCATCATCTGTTTGAAGTGCAAAATCAGGCTCAGCTCACCTACTCCTCCAGCGAATCCACATCTTGCCTGCACTAATCAAATGGGTTTTTTAGGCATTATAAAAAATTAAGTTAATAGAATACACGAAAAAAAAAAAGATTAAAAAAAACAAAACGATATCTCACCAACCACATGCAGAGAAGTGTGCCCCCACCACCGGATGTCCGCCAACTTTTGGTCACCAACTTTCTTTGCTTCATAAATTTTTGATGTGGCTCTTAGAAAATTACCTCAAAGCTTTACCTAAATCTGGACATTTTACTAACAAAACAAAAATCTCGACCATTTTTGGGCTCGGTGCAAGCCGCAAGGGCTTCTGGGGCGCGTGGGAACACGCGGCAATAGCCAGCTAGGGAATTCCGCGCACACTAAATTTTAACTAAATTTTAGTTTAATGCTCCGCTCATTATTTTAGTTATTTATATTTATTTTTTATTTAAAATATAATTTATTATTATTTTTTTTTTTTCTTATTAATATAGTTAAAGATTTGTTGGGTTAAAGCGCTCAAAATATTTGTTGAGCATGATAGTATATTCAAATCTTTAGATATTTTGTTGAGGGGGAAGTATAGTCTTTTTGAGAAATTTTTTCTATAAAGCTAATCAAAAAATTTGGCTATTTTGTTTATTCGAATGTAAATGCAATAATATGCCTATACTATCTACTGCACCACCAAAAATCCTCATGGGTTTTGATTTAGAGCATGTTATGCATTTTAGCTAATAAAAAATAATTTATTTATTTATTTTATATAGTATTTTTGAATAATAATTTCAACAGATATTTTATTTTTATTTTAAATATTTTTTTATTGTTTCTTAAACCATCAAGAGAGAAGAGATAAAAATGACTGTAAAAAGAAAATTGAGAGATAAATAATTTTTAAAAAAAATACGTAAGTTATACTGTTTGCCTAGGGAGAAAAAAAAAATCAAAAGGTTAGAATGGCTATCAGTATCATTAGAGCTGACTAGCAGTATTTAAAGCTTTGCAAACTTTGGTCTTACATCAAGTTGTGAAGTGAAGTTGATATAATTGCTTGGGAGGTTGCTTCCCTGTTGCATCATAATAAAGGATGGGATGAATTCTAAAGTTGAGGCCTAGACGTGACTATAAAATTGCTTACCTCTTTTAAATGCTATTAATATATTCATATTGCTCACAAGGTCATGATACCAACCAATTCAAGATTGTTTTCTGAGTAAATAAATGAGGTTGTCTGTGAAGGACTAAATATCAAACAACTTTGTGCTTTGATTAGGAGCATTGTAAGATCCATTTCCATTTTCCAAATGTTAAAAATGAAACCCAATTATATGATTTTTTTTTTTTTTTTTTTTTGTTAGAGAAGCTCTTTCTTCTCTCTAGGTAGAGAAAACTTACCTCCTTTGTGAGGCTTTTTACCACCAGTTGTGTGGTTGTTTGGGGAGGAGGGAAGGTTCTTTTTCTCTCCCTCCTCCCCTCTCCTTTTTTTCTCTTCGGTTTTCGTGTTTTTCCCATTACATTTCCACCCTCCAACACAGTGTTTCTTCACCACCTTTTTCCCGTAACGCTACCTTGTGCCGCTCGCCTCCTTCTCCGTTTAGCTCCCCGCCAGTCGCCGTTTGCCGTCCTCCACTCTTCAACCCGAATCTGCCATGGTTCATAGATGAATTTTCTTTAAAACCAAATCTCTACTTTCCTCCAGTCTACCCAAGTCTTCACACGCCAATCCATCCTCCTCACCAACCTCCTAGCTCCCCCACCTTCACCTTCTGCTCCGTCTCCAGCAATTCATGTGCCGGCATGTGTTCCTCATGCCCCGGTCAATAGGTATCTCCTGCTGCTCCTCCGCCTTCTCCACCGCCATCACTACTGTTTGTGGGTTTTTTTGTTGTTTTTTCACTTCTTGTATTTTTTTTTCTTTTCTTTTTTCCATGCCTTTCGTGATGTTTTGTTTGGGTTTTGTGCGTTTTAGTCTCTCTTTGTTCTTAATTATGGTTATTCTTTGTTGTGGAGATTAGTGCTGCTGGAGATAATACTCTCTTCTCTTCAGTTCCAGATTCAATTCTTGACAATGCTTTTCTCGTGTTAACTTTCTTTCAGTAGTTGACGGTGTTCTGTTGGCGGTAATGCATTATTCTTGAGGTTCATTATTCTTCTTGTGCCTATCTTGCTTTAGTAATGTGCAGTCCTCGGAGAGGATTGGGTTATTTGTTTGGCGCATTTTCTACTTTAATTTGTTTTCTTGCACTATTGATTTTCTCTCTAATTTGGGTCAAATGTAGGAGAACCCACCCCGTTTTGATATTTTTATCCCTTTCCCTATTTGATTTATTAAAAAAAAAAAAAATCTGTGCATAGCCAAGAAGCCTGTAATTTCTCGAGAAAATTCTTCTAAATCTGACTTAAGTTTTGTAAAAAACTACGGCATATGTATTGTAATTGTTTCTATAATTTAGATTTAATTTCATTCTCTTTTTTATAAAATAACTTAAACTTAAATCTGAACCATTTTGCAGTAATATTTTTTTACGGCACCAAGCCTTCTTGAAAATGGGGTTTCTGTTATTCTATATATTAATACTTTTTGTATAACACGAAACATGACACTCGTAATCGTTGGTGACCACCATATTTTACATTGAAAAGAACCAACGAATCTCACGAGTCATTGTGAACAACATCAAATTTGGACTTGTGTGATCGACTTTCCCACAAACCGTAAATTGAACACGTATAATTTGGAGGGTAAATGTAAAATAGCTTTCTCAAAAAAAATCTATTTTTTAATAATTTGTTAATTTCAAAAGTTTAAAAAATAATATATTTAATTATTTAATTAATATTTTAATGTTTTATTCACGAATAATGAAAAATAAATAGTAGAATCAAGGTTCGAGATTTAAATTCAAAAGCTCAACTCTGATACTGTATTAAATTAATATTTATCTTAAAATTAATAGGTGTCCTAGCTTGATATAAGTTCTAGGGTTGTACAAGTGGTTATTTTATAACCGGCAGTTAGTGGTTACTAAAATTAATAGCCGGCCATTTTATAACAGCATTTTTATATGGGTTTTTTTTGGCTTTTTTAGGTATTTTGGGCTTTCTTTGTGCCTATTTTTTGGACATGTTTTAAATAGTTTGGAGCCTTCATTGTGCTTATTTTTTGGCCTTCATTGTGCCTATGAACATATATCCTATACAGTACACAATACAATTACACGTACCCAGCCAAATGGCCCAAATCTGATAACCTAGATACAAATGAAAAGAGTCCTAGCACAAACAAATACAAATCTAAAATCCAAATACAAATCTCAAGTCCATGCATTTTTTGTTCCTTTAAGTGAGTAAAATACAAGATGAATATAACAACTATTAAAAAGAAGATTAACAAAAAAGTGAATATAACAATTAACAATTTGTATAAATCAAGAAGATGTAAAATAATTGTAACAATTTATGAGTTTTTCCATTGCTTTCTCAACAACTACAAGTAGGCAGCCCATAAACTAAAAAATAAATAGACAAAAACTCACCCGATCGTGATCCTCAGCCATTCAGCATATGAGACTGTGAGAGAGAGAGAGAGGACGAGAGAGAGGAGATACAGAGAGTCCGAGAGAGAGGGACGGCACCGCGTGAGGCTTGAGTAATGAGAGAGAGTCTAAGATTGAGAGAATATGATAAAACCCTAATCTATATAAATCAGGCAAAGTGAATGAGTGTTTCTTTTCCTCCAAAGTGACGCCGTTTTGGAGGAAAACACCAAAACGGCGTAATTTTGATGTTATATTTTAAATATAAAATAAAAAATATATATTTATATTATTATATATAAGGGTAGGCAGTTAGCGGTTATTAATCACTTTTTCCTACCCCTAAAACTGCTAACTGCCACACCCTAGGCGTTTATCGGTTTTTAATAATCAGCTACCAAAGCGGTTAGCGGAGCGGTTATAACCACCCCGCTTGAACACCCCTAGATATAACTTATTAATTTTGATGGGTTTTATTCCTTAATTGATTATTATATTTCATTTAGAACATCTCCAACAGATGCTCTAAATAACTATTTATAGTTAAATATTGCTATTATGAGCTATTTTTCTTCTCCAACAGACACTTCAACGTAAAAATTGTGCTAAAATTTGATACAGTAAACTTTCAAAGTACGGATTTTTCTCTCATTTCTCTCTCCCTCATTCTCTCTCCGTCAAATTAAGGATTAAAAACAATAGGGTTAACTTCACAAAAGCTAACACCTGCTTGCATGAATTTCTCATATGTGTGTGTCTGATCAACATATACATGTGGTATGGACTAGTAAATTAAATCAATTTGGATGGCCGAGTCCTTGGTTTAATAAAAGTAACAAAAGAATCCACACCGCGGTTCTTGGGTTAATTAACATGGGGAACCGGAAGTATACGCCCATGTCCTAGGCCTCATGTGTTTGTCGATTTCCATAGAGTATATGCTTTCCTAAGGAACAACTTAGTATACACCATGCTAAATCCCTTAGAAAAGAAAAGAGTTAGAGTATACGCAATGCCTAACTCTTTGCTTAGGGAGATCTATAGCTTAAGGAGTATATGTCATGCCCTTAGGTTGACAAACATTAGATATGCATAACATGATCAAAGCATTGTCATATTGTTATATTAGCTAAATATAATTAGTGGTGGATATCAAAGCCCTACCTTTTATTATCATCACTTAAAAAAAAAATCAATCTTTGTTTTAATTAAGGAATTTATTTTTAAGCAAAATTCAGCAATCCTCGTGGGAATGATCATGTACTTACACCATATACTACTATGTTGACCTTGTGTACTTGTAGGTATAACGTACCATTATTTACCTACTAATTTAGGTAGATATTTGGCACAACAGGAGTGGGGTCCAATAAGTCATCAGCTTACTCAAGTAACTTGTCAAGGTCTAGGTTACATCCAAATTGAGCAAAGCACTTTCTCAATGGGTCCTCCAGACTTGGCTCATCAACAGTCTCCTCATCTTTTTCCTCACTCCCAAGTATGATGGTGGTTTGATCATGCTCATGTGCAGACTTGCTGGCATTTTCCTCATCAATCATGTAATGGTTAATGAATGGACAATCATCTATCCGATGAGAATGATGATAACAATATGAGCATGACTTATGAGATGCATGAGTGGGAGGAGGTTGGGTATGGGCACGCCTAGCTGCCATGAGTTGGTTTACTCTCTTCTCTAAGTCATCGACATGAGCAGTTGGAAAATGTTGCACTAATGACTCTTGAAGAGGGTAATTGCAAGGTGAAGGCATTGAAGAATGGTTATTGAACTGCGGATATTCAGGATGGTGCAGTTCATGAGATTGGGGAGCATAATTTCCCGTAGCATAAGCTTGCCATGAGAAATCAGAATGGTTGTTCCAGTCTAGGGTGTAGAAATTGGAAGTTGATTCAGACCCCGGACCGGAGAAATTGGTGTTCATCTACTCATATGAAAAATTGGAAAACTGTCCCCAGGATGGACAATTACCAGAACTATGATACGGGTTTGAGCAGTATGAACATGGTCCATGTGGGTGAAAATTCTGAGGGTAGTTGGTTGGAGTGGGTGTCCTACAACTAGGAGTAGCATTAAAATTACCAAACGAAAAATTCATTCTTATCCTCACTCTTTAAAGCAAAACACACCTCCACGTGAAATGGTAACCAATTTTTTTTTTTTTTTTTTTTTTTTTTTTTAAAAAAGAAACTAAAATAAACAAAAATGAAAACTTCTTGCCATCACAATAATGGAACTACAAAAAAACAAAAGGCTTCAAAAGTCTGAAAGCGGACCAAACATAAGTTTGGCAAAATTTTAGGTGATGGCCATTTTGATCGGTCTGCGGTCTTTCGGCGGTGATGTGTGTCGGCGTAGATCTTGGCGGGTGTCTCTTGCGCCAATAGGCGTCGATGAGCCGCAGCGGGATGCTACGTTAGGCTCGAATAAATGGCCTTTGTGGTGATGCGATCGAAGCGCTTTGGCGGGGACTAGTTCGTATTGAGCGCAATAGAAACATAAAAAACAAGCAACTTTTCTCTCTCTTTTTTTTTTTTTTTTTTTCTTTTGTTAGTAACGCTATAAGCAGAAACAAATAATTTTAAAAAAAAAAAAACAAAAAAAAAAAAAACAAATTGTAAAAAGAAAATTACAAGTAGAAAAATAAAATCAATTTAAACAAAAATCAATTTTCACAAACAAACAACTCCCTGGCAACGGCTCAAAAATTTGATGTACAAATTTAATTGTACACGCAAGTGCACGAGTCATGTGCAATAAAGTGTGTGTGCAAGTGCGAGGTCAAATCCACAGGGAGACGTTTTTGCAAAAGTCAAATTTCTAGTTTAAACCAAGTTTATCTTAACCTAGTTCCAAATTTTGTATTTCTGTCGTGCAAAAAAAAAAAACATAAACATAAACTAAACTAAATGATTTAAAAACAATTAATGGGAAAAGTACAAAAGGTTATCCGAATCCGCCTCGCCAAATCAAACAACATGTTCTTGCATTTTATGCATACAACAAACAACCGAAAAGTTTATACATTGTTCAAAAGTCGTAAACACGCACATTAAATCATTCGATGAATCCATCCATTAAAAGAATCACAACGAATATTCAATTGAAATCAAATCATCCACAGTATCCGTAGATCACAATAGATATTAGTCTCAATCCAATCATTCGATGTACCCCCAAACAAAACACAACAAATATAAAATTTAGCATGAATAAAAGAACATTCAATCAAATGAAATTAATCAAACAATTGAATTAACTTCGAACAACAATTTAATTAAAAATCACATTGTATACATAAAAGGACAAGAACATGAATGTTTATCAATGACGAGGTTTCATCTTTAACCTTAGTTGAAGGTTTTAGCCTCTCATGATAACAAAAATCATAACAAAATGAATTGACATCGTAAAAAAACGTAAAACTTATAATAGAATTGGAGTTTAAAGCTCCAAAAACCCAGAAAACACGAATTTTAACAAAGTACGGCGCCCCCGGCTTGTCTCCGTACGTTTACAATAAAAAAAAAAGTATTTATAAGCTAATTTTAGGGTTTTTGCACTGCCAGGTTGGCCGAGTGCGGTTGATCGCACTCTAGGTGCGATCGATCGCACTTGTGCAACATGTCTCCTGTGGCACAGGGCGCGAGTGTGCTCGAGTGCACTACCAATCAGAATTTGCCTACTTTTGTGAGCATGACTTTATAGATCTTTGAGTTAGCTTTCCAATGGCACCAAGATTACTTCAATCTGAGCTCTACAACTCTAGATATGACCTTTTTAGTGGGACTCGTCGGGTAAGAATCATCACTCGATCAAAATTTGCTGTTAATGCTCACTGAAGTGTCTTAAGCCCAGAATTAATGGATTTTCCCTTAAAGGCGTCATTTTCCCTTAGCGACCTACAAAACACTAAAACACCAAAACTAATCGAAACATCAGAAAATAATAAAATTAAAGGCTTAGCAAATGCAAATTAAGGAGTCCAAATATGCAATATTTGGCACTCATCACCGGTGTACCATGTCATACGATGCAATTAATCTTATCCGTCTTTAATATGCATAGTTTTACAAGTCTCATCATTATCTTGTTAATCAACATACGTTTTCACAAAAAAGAGTTCAAAGCAGTCCAAAATGTATTTCATGAGAGTTGCAAAATATGTATGTTTAATATATATATATATATAATAGTCGTGGGAAAAGTAACAACAAGTATCCATGTGAGTTTGTACTCACCGAGGTCGTAAGGCTCCTCCATAAAATTTCCTAGCGTTCGTCCGACAACCCTAGCGTACGTTCGGTTCGAAAGTCCAAAATTTCCAAAATTCCCCTCTAGCTGTTCCTAGTGACCCAAAACCCAAATTAACCTTCTAAGTAAGCTACCTAAGTTTAGTTAATTATTTGGGTCACTACAACCGCGAAACCTCCAAACTCTTAAGAGTGTAATCATAAAAGTTCAACGAGTTCTGAAACCAAGACAAGTATTTATAGCACTATAGCTTTCTTTCTTCACATCTTAACGGGAGCTAGCTCACGTTCTGATAGGAAGAGCAAAATATTGTAGATCTGACATTTTGAAAACATTTCGTCATAACATGAGTTAGTTCTTGTTAAGACATAAAGAGAAAAATAAACTAGATCTAAATACTTGCCGATGATCATCCAATAGGAAAGGTAGAAACACCTGTCACATTTGCATTCTGTCATGTCATCCAACGGCGAAGGCCAAGCCCAACTCTTGGTATCCCGTCACATTTGCGTTCTGACGTACTATCCAACAAGGAAGGTCGAGAGTAACTCTTGATATCCCGTGACATCCGCATTCTGACGTCCATCTAACGGGGAGGTCCAAGAGCAACTCTGTATGTCCCATTACTTGCCCATTCTGATGCCCATCTAATGGGGAGGTTCGAGAGCAACTCTGTATGTCCTATTACTTGCCAATTCTGACACCCATCCAACGCAAAACACATAGAACACTTCTCAAACATCCAATCTTCACCTCAACACTTGGGAAATGAATGAGAAATACAAACAAATGTTTTGGCCATTGAACAAGGCCAAAATAAATCTAACAATGCCTCCACCTTACCTCCAGATATATTTACATTGGAATGTCATCTCGTACGAGTATCTCTCTCTTTACAACCTAGTCCACTACCTCTGACGGTTCCTCCCCACAATACACCATTTTGTATTCACTCATCCTAGACAACCATTGCTCCTTCTAAGCTCACCACCCGCATACCCTCGCTAATGACACAATCTCCTCTCCTACAAGTTCTCATACCTTTGGACAAACCGAGAATGTAATGGTTGCTAAATTAATCCTTTGGGGCCTAGGATCAATCCTGACTAATGGAGGATCAATCCTAGTTGCTTAGGATCAATCCTCAGGGCGCCCCGGAAACTTACCTGAACCATCCCAACTTGATCCCAACTAACCCTAGGGTTAGGGTTGGGGTATTACACTAGGTCTTATCCTGAAGAATCCAAGTTAGATTCCTACTCGAAGTTGAATTGGAGTAGGAGACATAATCTGGGTCCAATTGGGACTCCTTGAAGAATTTGGTCTAATAGTCCTACACCAAATTGAATTGAAGTAGGAGTCCAGGTCCAAATCAAACTCTAAAAACGCCCAAGCCAGGTTAAAGTAAAAGACCTAATTCAGGTCATACTCCACTTCTCTAACTATAAATAGGCTCATACCCCAAGTATAAACCTCAGACTGAAATTTTGTACTTCAGGCGTACATATTATCCAAGAAATTGACTTAGGCATCAGAGTGAGACCCTATCGGCACACCTGGCAAGCTCCTTTGCTTATTCCCTTGTTTTGCAACGATTGTGGGAGCATCAAGAAACGCAGATTGAAGGTTATAAATGCCTCAAAGAACGTGTAGTTCACTCTGTCCAGAAACTGGTCTGACAATAACTATTTCTTCACTCTTGAAACTATTTTAACAAGAACTATTTCTTCACTCCTAGAACTGTTCTAACAAGAACTATTTCTTCACTAACACATATCGATAGGGATGGCAAAACGGATTGGTAGGCAACCCAAACCCGACCCACTTGACTTGCCACCCGGACACGACCTATTTAGATAACCGGGTCAAACAGCAAAACCCTGGCACAACATAGAAAATTATCGAGTAACCCAATACGACCCGTTTAAAATAACATGTCTTGTTGAGTTGACATAACCCAACACAACCCGTTTAACTTACAGGTTATATCAGGTTAAATATGACCCATTTAGCTACGAGTAGTGTCAGGTTGACATGACCCAACACAACCCATTTGAAGGAAAAATGTTGATAATTGACAATTAATAAAACCATTCAGAATGTGATAAAAACATAATTGGTTTAATTGTCTATTAAATTAGCAAATTAGCATTTAATAAAAGCATTCACAAAGATTAGCAAATTTTCATTTCCATCATAGCAAATAGCAAATTTCAAACTATAAGGTTTACATGATAAGTGCTTTGGGAATTGTTTCTAATATGTTTAATAAATAGCAAATAGCAACTCCATCATCTCTTGGAATTAAACCCATAACACCAAATCACTTACCAAGTAAGGTGGAACCATATTAAGAAAAAGATAGTAAAAGAGAGCTAGCAAAAACAAAGTAACAAAGAAAAAAGAAACAAATGCTATGGGTTTAGGTTTAGGTTTTTTCACTTTTTTTAATAAAAAGAAAAACGGGGCAGACAGTTCTAGCGAGTTAACCCGTCTAACACGAAAATTAACAAGATGACCCCTTTTTTACCAAAACCCGCTCAAGTTAAATATAAATTTTGTAACTTCATATCATATTCATTTATGTCAAATTCGCGAATCGTAAGAAAATTGTGGCTTGTACCGACAAACTCATTTACTCTTTTGCTTCTTTTGCGTATCATCCCATGTGTTTGTTCATGGTGCATAAAAGTGTCCCAACGACATCTGCTTCCTTGGTACTAATAGAAGTAGAAGTACAAAACACGAAACTAGTCGGTGTCATCACCTAATACCAAGACTGGGGCCCTCCCTATTCACCCTCATCTCCCCCCACGCGACCTATAAGAGCGCGTGCAAAAATCAAACAATTTTATAATTATTTTATTTTATTTTATTTGGTAAATGACAGTATTTTATAATTGAACATAGAAAAATGTGCTAGATCTACCACCCCCGGTCCCGAAATCGGCTATAAATACCCCCGGAAGGCTCTCCTTTCAACTCGCGCTTTGCTCTCTCTGCTCCATATCTTGTATTGACTGAGAACTAAAGAACCAGTCTCTCTCACCCAAGCGGTTCTTCCTCCGAAAGGTACGCTTGTACGCTCCGTTCGTTGCTCTCAGTCCTTCATTTCCCATGCAAGCACACGATAACCCCTCCCTCTTCTTCAATCATTCGTAAATACATGTGATGTCTTTGAACTGATCTAGTAGTTGCTGTTCTTGGTCCTTGTCTTTTCTTTACTGCTCTCTGTTAGTCTAAAGTCTGTTTTCCTCGCTGGGATCTATTGGTGAGTGTGCCAATACAAGGACCGTTTGTTTTTTCGTTGGGTTAGCATTTCTGGGATTCGTTTGTTGTTGTCGGTGGCTGGTTGCTGCGTATGTTGGGTCCACGGATCTATTGGTTTCTGGCTTGTACTTGTAGATCTAGTACTGGGTTTTGCCTTTTGCAATAGATCTGAAGTGGAATAGCTTCTGGGTGTTTAAGATTTACTCAACTGAATGTAGACAGTCATTTGCAATTTGAACTTGCTCTGTTCTCCAATTTCAGATCAATGCCCTGCTTTCGATATTCGATTCTATAGCTTTACTTAATTGAATTTCCGAAGATGGCACCGCAAATAAGTTGATTGTTCCTCAAACAACTCCTTTATGAACCTACAAATTGCATTAGTGTCTGATTTTGGTAATCTTAATGCAAAACAATCTTATAGGTGAGACATATGGAATCTGTTATGGAGCATAGAAATTAGAAATGATCTTCCTTAATAGTGCATCGTAGATCTGTATTTTCGACAGCGGCTTAAATTGTAATTTGAAACTGCATGTTTCATAATTTACTGTTATAATGAAAGATTTCATGAATCTGCTATTTGAAACTTTTTGTACTTTGAAACTTTTCGTGTATTATTGTACTTTGGAAGATGTTTCATTAAATAGTATCTGTTAATTAATATTTTTTAGTTTCACTTATCTAACTTGCTGCATGCATAGTGGAAGATTTCAAGAATCTATGATATGAGCAAGCTTCTCATTTGCTACCAGTAGTTTGGGTCATTAGAACTGAATTTTGTTTTTGGTCTGGATCTTGTGATTTAGTATAATGGCGTCACACATTGTTGGATACCCTCGCATGGGCCCCAAGAGAGAGCTAAAGTTTGCTTTGGAATCATTCTGGGATGGGAAAAGCAGCGCCGAGGATTTGCAAAAGGTGTCTGCTGATCTCAGGTCTTCCATCTGGAAGCAAATGTCCGATGCTGGGATCAAGCACATCCCCAGCAACACTTTCTCATACTATGATCAGGTGCTTGACACCACTGCACTGCTCGGTGCTGTTCCAGCGAGATATGGTTGGAATGGTGGTGAGATTGGATTTGACACCTACTTCTCCATGGCCAGAGGAAATGCATCTGTACCTGCTATGGAAATGACCAAGTGGTTTGACACCAACTAGTAAGTGCTGACCTTCCTTTACATGTTGCGTTGATGAAGATATTTCTACTATCGTTATTGGTTTTTGTAGTTTTATACTGATCTATTGTTGTTGTGTTGATTTAGCCATTTCATTGTCCCTGAGTTGGGACCTGATGTGAAGTTCTCTTATGCTTCTCACAAGGCAGTCGATGAATACAAGGAGGCTAAGGCGGTATGACTCTATTTCAATTCTATAGTTCATTTGTTCTATCCGTTAACTAATTGGATATATAATAAAATAGGTGTATCCTAGCACTTCATCAAGATACGAGGACAATAAATGTAGTAACTTTTTCTTTGCCAAATGTAATTAAAGTAGAGGGGATTTATTTTGAAAATATCGAATAACTTCGTATTGAATTTAAGAAATATATAGGAACAAACATAGCATGTACCTGCCGGGTTTGCTTCTTATGATCACAATTACTAGTTTTCCCCCCCTTCACCTTTTCTTTGGTAGGTGGGGGGTTGGGGGCTATTCCTACCATGTGGACCCAATGAACTGTTGTACAACTTTAATCCCATATGATTTTTTTCTGAATGATTTTCTTGGACTTATTTTACTTTAAACAAGTTTATTAATAATATTTTTGAGTATCGAGTTTCTCCCTCTCTTTTGCAGCTTGGAGTAGATACTGTTCCTGTCCTTGTTGGCCCTGTGTCCTACTTGTTGCTGTCTAAACCTGCGAAGGGTGTTGAGAAGAACTTCCCTCTTCTCTCCCTTCTCGGCAAAATCCTTCCTATTTACAAGTAAGATGTTGTTACCTCGCATGTATGTCATTTTGATTATGGATCTAAAATGATTTGACTTCTTAAATTTACTGTTGTATCAATGAACAACTCTTCAGGGAAGTGATATCTGAGCTTAAATCAGCTGGTGCTTCCTGGATTCAGTTTGATGAGCCTACCCTTGTGATGGATCTTGATTCTCACAAATTGAAAGCATTCACCGAGGCCTACTCTGAACTGGAGTCATCTTTGTCTGGCTTGAATGTTCTCATCGAGACCTACTTTGCCGATATTCCTGCTGAGGCATACACGACACTCACTTCTTTGAAGGGTGTCACTGCTTTTGGATTTGATTTGGTCCGTGGAAGTAAGACCCTTGATTTGATCAAGGGTAAATTCCCTAAGGGTAAATACCTCTTTGCTGGAGTCGTTGATGGAAGGAACATTTGGGCCAATGATCTTGCTGCTTCTCTTGGTACATTAAAGGCTCTTGAGGGCATTGTGGGCAAAGGTACACATTTTTTGTGCAATTTGTTGCCCGTGGTGATAGATGCTTTAATTGTATGAAGTTCTATTAATGTTTTTATCTTGTCGGTGCAGATAAACTTGTGGTCTCTACCTCCTGCTCGCTTCTCCACACTGCTGTTGATCTGATTAATGAGACTAAGCTGGACAAGGAAATCAAATCATGGCTTGCTTTTGCAGCACAGAAAGTTGTTGAAGTGAATGCATTGGCTAAGGCATTGGCTGGTCACAAGGATGAGGTAGCCTTCCTTTCTTCATATTACCACTGGAAATACAAGGTCCCATTGAGGATAATGGTGAAGATTGGTTAGTAGAGTTATAAATTTAGAAGGGACAGTTGGCTATGTAATGCAGCATTGTTTGCTTTGAAAATTTAGTTGGGTTTTTGTTTGTACTTCTGAGAGAAATCTCTTAAAACAGCATCCATGAAGGCAACTTGACTTTGAGTTTGTTTATTACTTTTCTTTAGTCGATATAAATGCAATGTACTCACTGTTGGTGGTTCTATTTTCAGGCATTCTTCTCTGCTAATGCTGCAGCTCTGGCATCAAGGAAGTCGTCCCCAAGGGTGACAAATGAGGCTGTTCAGAAAGCTGTGAGTGCATTTTTCATTTTTCACTTTTCTGCATTTTAAGTGGCTGTGCTTCATTGGCTCTGTATTTACTGGTGACTTGATATCTTTGCTTTATCAGGCTGCTGCTTTGAAGGGTTCTGACCACCGGCGTGCCACAAATGTGAGTGCCAGACTGGATGCTCAACAGAAGAAGCTCAACCTTCCAATTCTCCCAACCACCACCATTGGGTCCTTCCCCCAGACCATTGAACTCCGAAGGGTCCGTCGTGAGTACAAGGCCAAGAAGTAAGCAAGCTGACAATTTTCCTTCTTTTACTCGCACCCAGTGAGGTTTCGACAGTTTATCTAATGTATGCCTGATCAATGTTACTCTCTTTAGGATCTCCGAGGATGAATATGTTAAGGCCATCAAGGAGGAAATTAACAAAGTTGTCAAGCTCCAAGAAGAACTTGATATTGATGTTCTGGTTCATGGAGAGCCTGAGGTGGGATTTCCCCGGATATTAGTATCTCAGTTTATTTCTTGCATTTCTTGCAACTGAGCTACCTTATTTATGTGTGGTTTCTAGCTTTCCTTGTGTTGCTAATTGTGGGAAAAAAATTTCATTACAGAGGAACGACATGGTTGAGTACTTTGGGGAACAGTTGTCAGGTTTTGCCTTTACTGTCAATGGGTGGGTGCAATCTTATGGATCTCGTTGTGTGAAGCCACCCATCATCTATGGTGATGTGAGCCGTCCCAATCCAATGACCGTATTCTGGTCCTCTGCAGCTCAGAGCATGACTGCCCGCCCAATGAAAGGAATGCTTACGGGACCTGTCACCATTCTCAACTGGTCCTTTGTCCGTAATGACCAGCCCAGGTATAAAAATCCTTCATCACCCAGATGCCAAAAAAAGAAAAAGGGATGACAAAATCTATTTTTACTGGTTGATCTTTTCTAGACTGCAGCTCTTTAACATGATATATTTTCCTATTCCCAGACATGAGACTTGCTATCAGATAGCTTTGGCCATCAAGGACGAAGTGGAGGATCTTGAGAAAGCTGCTATCAATGTTATCCAAATCGACGAGGCTGCTTTGAGAGAGGGGCTGCCCCTTAGGAAATCTGAGCAATCTTTCTACTTGGATTGGGCTGTTCACTCCTTCAGGATCACCAACTGTGGTGTCAAGGACACTACCCAGGTTTATTCCCTTTTCAGTTTTCACTCCCTATTTCATACCTTAAAGTACAGCTTTTCATTTCCTTCTCTTGGTTCCATTTTTTGCATTATGCTCATCCTCTAACAATCTACAGATCCACACCCACATGTGCTACTCCAACTTTAACGACATCATCCACTCGATTATTGACATGGATGCCGATGTGATCACCATTGAGAACTCCCGTTCCGATGAGAAGCTCCTTTCGGTCTTCCGTGAGGGAGTCAAGTATGGTGCTGGAATTGGGCCTGGTGTCTATGACATCCATTCTCCTAGAATACCATCAACTGAAGAGATTGCTGACCGGATTAACAAGATGCTTGCTGTGCTTGAGACAAACATCTTGTGGGTTAACCCTGATTGTGGACTCAAGACTCGCAAATACGCTGAAGTGAAGCCGGCTCTCAAAAATATGGTTGCTGCTGCCAAGCTTCTCCGCACTCAGCTTGCCAGTGCTAAGTGAAGCCGGCTCTCAAAAATATGGTTGCTGCTGCCAAGCTTCTCCGCACCCAGCTTGCCAGTGCTAAATGAGGAGTCATTTACAAGAGCGCTTTGAGTTTGAATCTCGAAAATCTATCAGTTCTGAATTGAGAAAAAAACAAAGAAAAAAAAAAAAAAAAGGAAGGAAATTCCTGCTTTATTGTTTGAATAACTGTGTGATGAAATATTTAGTAGGCCTAATATGCCCTTGATAGCAATTATTTCTTCTCTTTTCTAATATTTTTGTATTTTTGGGCTCTGCCCCTTAATATCTTTCAAAGGGCATCAAACTGCCTGGTGTGCTTCAATGGATGAAAAAGAAATGTCATTGACAGTCTCTGCGTTTGACGATACTAGTTCATTCGATTTTATGTCACTTTAATCGCCGCTTAAAGTCAGGGCCAACTACTCTTATGAATATTTTTATGCAAAACAGGTAATTAAACTTGCTAATGAGTTTTAATAGATATTATACATTCGATTATTTATTTATTTTTATTTATATCATTTAAATTTTATTTTTTTATCATAATTGTATTTTTCTTAAAGATCCAATTTTTCAAACTTTGGTAAAAAAGATGTGGAGAGATAAATAGTATGAGAAAATTTTGAGAAAAGAGATGTGGAAGAGAAATAGTAAGAAATTTTTTTGAGAAAACAGAGATGTGGAGAGAGAAAAAGTATATTAATAAGATTGATATGTGAACATTGCCCACTACATGTAGCGGAACATGGTTCACAAATGCAAAAAAAAAAAAAAAAGTATTTTATATTTGAGATGCATAATTGATGTAGAGTGGTTTTTTAGTATTTTGTTTATCTATTTTAGATAAAAATAAAAAATTGCTAAGTCATTGTAAGTGCTCTTAGAGTTGATGGTATTAACATTAATTATATGGGTCGGAATGGGGTTTGCATGTGACATTTTGTACTAGCAATTTTTGATACGATATGCGAATTTAACATTAATCGTACAAGAAATTAGCGAGTTAGCGTTCAATTTAATTTGTTTAAATAAATAAATTGGATTATATTTAGCTTATATAGTTTTATACTTGTACTTTAACATGACTCAAACCTAACATGTGAATTCAGTGATAATTTGTTTGTCGCTTGTGGCCGTTGGCCCTAACTGAAGTCAATGTCTGCTTCTCGAGGTTGCTAGGTGTTGCTATGGTGGTCCCAACTTCTTTAGGTATCTTTGAAGAGTCATGCACTGAGGTAACTTGATGTCATAGCTCTTGAAGTTGGACTCTTAACATCTAATTTTATCCGCCATTTACAAAATGAAGAAAAATGTATGTAAACTTTAAGAGCATTCTCAATAAACTCCCTATTTTTTAGCTAAAATTTGACTAAAAAATTTATTTCTTTAGTTTAATTACTAGCTATGCAAAAGTATCAAATAATAAATTTTCTAAATTTTACTCCATTTTATTTAAATATAATTTTTATTCTATCTTCGATTATTTTCTATTTTCGAAATCACCCCACAAACGCATAAAAATTTCTCAATCCAAAATCACTCATCCCAAACAACAGAGAGAAGCCAAAGAATAGTAATCAAAACAACTCAGCAAACCCGACTACACAACTATACCGTCACAAATCCAACAAATCCCCTACATTCTCCAATACACTGAGGTTCGTGGATGGTGTGAAGGAGGGAGAGAGAGAGCTTGTGAGGGAGAGAGGAAGCGTGAGGAGAAATATAAAAACATAAAAATTGAAGTAGAGAAATGATTTTGTCCTTCAAATGTGGAAAGAAATTTGACAATGCGTAAAATAGAGAGGGGATAGAAAGCTTGATGGAACTTTGGTTTTTGTAGAATTTAACTACTTTTTGGCTAAAAGTAGATTTTAGAGAGTTTATCGATGATGCTCTAAGCGCTTATTGTGAATTTATGTATTTATTTATAGAAAAAGTATACATATTCTCTCAACCTAACACTTAATTTATAGTCTCTCTTCAACTAAGATTGTATCAATGTTCTCTTTCAAACTACAAAATAGTTTGCAATGTACCCTCAAATGACAAAAATACCCTTAGTAAAAAAAAAACTATTTTCTTTTTTCTTTTTTTTTTTTTAAAAAAGAGATGCCGAAAGCAAGGGTGTACAACCAGTTGCAATTGTGTTATTTCCTCCTAACCGCAATCGCAACTAGTTTAGGTGGTTACTCATTTTTGTATAACCACAATTGTAGCCACTAGGCCAGTTAGCAGTTAATCATAATCGACGGTTATATGCTTATTGAAGGCCGATTATTAACCAGTAACCATTTTTTGTAGAAATATTTTTTTTAGACATCATGAGTTGTTCATCATATCGGGCCAGTCCCAAAGCGTAAGGGTTTCTAAAATATGTGCAAAGTTAGCATTCTAATCCTCTTCAAGACCAAAATCTAATTCATAAAGTTTCTTCACTTTTGAGCATTTTTATCTCTTACAGGGTTGTTAGTGTTGGGTTGGGTTTCCCTCCTAAGTGGAGGATGGCCCAAACTTGCCCAAATTTGTGTAACCCATGTATGTTTGTATTAAACCCATATGGAGAGACCCATTTGGAATAGGGTTTGCTAAACCTAATATCCTTTAGAATAATAAGAAAAAGACAAAAGATACAAGTAGCCACCAGAGAAAGAGAGGGAAAGAGCTTCAAAAACCAGAATCTTCCGTCCAGCCTTGTTCTACAGCTCCAACTGACAAGCGTTTGTGGTCCAATTGAGCTAAAATTTTGCGGGGATATTTATGACACGTGACTCTTCATTGTAAACGGTGGAGATTGGATTCTGAGCATTCTATATCGGCTTTTGAGCCCGTGCACAGTAACCTCTAATTGGGTGATATCTTTCTTTATTTCTTGTAGAAGTTGATTTATGCCAAGAAATTTTATTTCTTGAAGGATAGCTACTGATTGTATGCCTCTAGTTGAGATCAGAGAAGACTCATGTATTCTTATTATTGTTGACAGTGGAATAGTTTAAGTGGACTACGGTCCCGTGGTTTTTTCCTTCTCACATCGGGAAGATTTTTCCACGTAGAAAATTGTGTGTCTTGTGCTTGTGGTATTTGGATATATATTTTCCACATATATATTGCTTTATTTTATAGTTTCCTGCAGATTCACACAAAGAGAGAGTTTTGTGTATTGTTATTTCTCCCAACAAAGTGGAATCAGAGCTAGGTGCAATCGAGCGCACTTAAGTGGTTATTATTCTGTTAATATCTTGTGTTGAATTATGGAGGCTAATCTAAGTAGAATGGTGTATTTGAATGTTTCAAATTATCATATATGGAAAGGTAAAATGGAAGACCTACTTTATGTGAAGCAATTTTATTTACCTGTGTTTGCTGCTAAGAAGCGATGAAGAATGGACTTTGATGCATAGACAAGTCTGTGGATATCTTAGGAAGTGGGTCGATGATAATGTTTTGAATCATATTGATGGTGAGACACATGCACGCACACTTTGGAAAAAACTTGAGGAGTTGTATGCCCGTAAGACCGGAAATAATAAAATGTTTATGATGAAGCAATTGATGTATTTGAGATACCAAGATGGACCCTTTAACAGATCACTTGAACACTTTCCAAGGAATTATTAATCAGTTGGCCGGGATGGGTATCAAGTTTGATGATGACGTTCAGGGGTTGTGTTTACTTGGTACATTGTCAGACTCTTGGGAGACATTTAGAATGTCATTATTTAACTCAGCTTCAAATGGTGTAATCAATATGGATCTGGCTAAAAGTAGTGTATTGAATGAAGATATGAGAAGAAAATCACAGGGATCCTCTTCATAGTCAAAGGTTTTGGTTACAGAAAGAAGAGGGAGAAGTAAGAGTAGAGGTCTGAAGAATAGAGATAAATACAGAAACAAGTCAAACCGGTTTGCTAATGTTGAGTGTCATCACTATGGCATGAAAGGGCACATCATGAAGCATTGCAGAAAATTGAAGAGAGAGAACAAAGACAAAGGGAAAGAGACAAAGAATGACGATGGCAAGAATGATGATCGAGTTGCCACCACTTCTGGAGACTTCTTCACTGTTTATGATGATGATGTCATTAATTTTGCATGCCATGAGACTAGCTGGATGATTGATAGTGGCGCTTCAACTCATGTTACATCTCAACAAGATTTCTTCACGTCCTATACAGCTGGTGACTTTGGGACGGTGAAGCTGGGCAATGATGGCTTGGCCAAAATCGTTAGTATTGGAGATGTGTGCTTGGAGATGAGTAATGGCATGAAGTTAGTTCTTAGAGATGTGACGCATATTCCTGACATCCGTTTGAACTTGATTTTTGTAGGTAAACTCGATGATGATGGGTATTGCAGCACCTTTCGTAATGGTCAGTGGAAGCTCACTAGAGGTGCTATGGTTGTTTCTCGAGCCCATAAGTTTTCTACTTTGTACATGTTGCAGGCAAAACTCTCCAAAGACATTATTAATGCAATGGATGATGAGTCTTCAGTAGAGTTGTGGCATAAGAGACTTGCCCACATGTGTGAGAAAGGCTTGGCAATACTGGCCAAGAAGAATCTTCTATCTAGGATAAAGAGTGCATCTTTAAAAAAGTGCACACATTGTTTGGTAGGGAAGCAAAACAGAGTCTCCTTCAAGAGCTCCCCTTCCACAAGAAAGCCAGGTATATTTGATCTTGTACATTCAGATGTCCGTGGCCCTATGAAGACTAGAATACTTGGTGGCTGCCTTTACTTTGTGACCTTCATAGATGATCATTGAAGGAAGTTGTGGGTATATACCTTGAAAAGAAAAGATCAAGTATTGGATGTGTTTAAGCAGTTTCAGGCCTCAACTGAGAGACAAACTGGGAAGAAGTTGAGGTGCTTCAAAACAGATAATGGGGGAGAGTATTTGGGTCCTTTTGATGAATATTGCAGGAAATAGGGTATTCGGCATCAAAGGACACCTCCGAAGACTCCTTAGTTGAATGGTTTAGCTAAAAGAATGAATAAAACACTGGTTGAGAGAGTAAGGTGCTTGCTTTCACAAGCACAGTCACCAAACTCCTTTTGGGGGGAGGCTTTAAGTACATCAGTACATGTTCTTAATCTCACACCATGTGTTCCTCTTCAGTCTGATGTACTAGACAAGGTTTGGACTGGTAGAGATGTTTCTTATGATCATTTGCACGTCTTTGGATGTAAGGCATTTGTGCATATTCCCAAAGATAAGAGATCTAAACTGGATGTGAAGACCTGACAATGTATCTTCTTAGGATATGGCCTAGATGAGTTTGGCTACAGATCGTATGATCCAGTTGAGAAGAAACTAGTGAGAAGCTGAGATGTTGTATTTATGGAAGATCAAACCATACATGATATTGAGAAGACAGAAAAGGCAGTGCCTCACTATAATGATGGTTTGATTGACTTGGATCCGGCTCCTTTGACAGATTTGCCAGCACAGGTTGAACACGATATTCAAAATGACCAGCAGGTTAAACATGATTTTCAAAATGACCAGCAGGGTCTAGGTGATACTGATATTCCTTTACAAGATAAGGCTCATGATCAGTTGCTATTACCAGAAATACCACCAGATGTTCCACTCAGAAGGTCTACTAGAGACTGACATCCTTCCACTCGGTATTCTGTAAATGAGTTCGTGTTACTAATTAACAGGGGAGAGCCCGAGTGTTATGCAAAAGCCATGGAAAATGAACATAAGTCAGAGTGGGTTGATGCTATGCAGGATGAGATGCAGTCATTGCATGACAATCACACTTTTGAGTTGGTTAAGTTGCCTAAGGGAAAGAGAGCTTTGACGAACATGTGGATTTACAAGGTGAAGCAACAAGAACACACTTCACAACCACGGTACAAAGCTAGGCTGGTTGTCAAGGGATTCAGACAAAGAAAAGGTATTGACTTTGATGAGATTTTCTCTCCTGTTGTGAAGATGTCATCCATTCGTGTGGTTTTTGGTTTAGCCGCTAGCCTAGACTTAGAGATTGAGTAGATGGATGTGAAAACTGCCTTCTTTCATGGTGATTTAGAGGAGGAGATTTATATGGAACAGCCAAAGGGTTTCAAGGTGAAAGGAAAAGAGGACTATGTGTGTCGGCTTAAGAAAAGTCTTTATGGTTTGAAGCAGGCATCCAGACGGTGGTATAAGAAGTTTGAGTCTGTTATGGAGGAGCAAGGCTACAGGAAGACTACTTCTGACCATTGTGTTTTTGTGCAGAAATTTCCTGATGGTGATTTTATTATTCTATTGCTTTATGTTGATGACATGTTGATTGTTGGCATGAATTCTTCCAGAATTGATAGGTTGAAGAAGCAGTTAAGTTAGTCATTTGCAATGAAGGACTTGGGGCCAACAAAGCAAATTCTTGGGGTTCGTATTCATAGATGCAGAAATGACAAGAAGCTGTTTATATCACAAGAGCAATACATTGAGAAAGTGCTTGAGAGGTTCAACATGAACAAGGCTAAAGTGGTTCGCTCTCCTATTGCTACACACTTTAAGCTGAGCACAAAGCAATGCCCTTTAACAGATGAAGAGAAGGAAGATATGGGAAAGAGTTCCATATGCCTTAGCAGTAGGAAGCTTGATGTATGCAATGGTTTGTACGAGGCCAGACACAACCCATGCAGTTGGTGTTGTTAGCCGGTTTCTTTCAGATCTAGGAAGAGAACATTGGAATGCGGTAAAGTGGATTATGAGATATCTGTGAGGCACTTCCAAGTTGAGTCTTAGCTTTGGGAGTGGCAAACCAATGTTGGTTGACTATACAGATTCTAATATGGCAGGAGATGTGGATACCCATATGTCTACTTCGGGTTATTTGATCACTTTCTTAGGAGGGGATGTTTCTTGGCAGTCGAGGTTACAAAAATGTATTGCACTTCTTACAACTAAAACATAGTTGATTGCAACAACAGAAGCTTGTAAAGAGTTGCTATGGATGAAAAAAAATTTACGGGAGCTTGGTTTCAAGCAACAACAATATGTGTTGTTTTGTGATAATCAGAGTACTATTCACCTTGCTAAGAACTCTTCATTTCATTCGAGATCAAAACACATCGATGTAAGGTACCATTGGATAAGAGATACTCTTAATGACAAGTTGCTAGCACCTGAGAAAATTCACACCGATGATAATGACTCTGATATGTTAACGAAGGCTCTAGCATGGGAGAAGCTTCAAACTTGTCGCTCGATCACCGGGATGGTGAATCCCTCCACCTAGTCGGGAAGGGGGAGATTTGTTGGGTTAAGATGGCCCAAACTTGCCGAAACTTGTGTAGCCCATGTGTGTTTTTATTAAACCCATATGGAGAGGCCCATTTGGAATAGGGTTTGCTAAACCTAATATCCTTTGTTATTGCAAAGAGAGAATAATAAGAAAAAGAAAAAGATACAAGCAGCCACTAGAGAAAGAGAGGGAAAGAGCTTCAAAAACCAAAATCTGAAAATTCCGTCCAGCCTTGTTCTATAGCTCCGATTGACAAGCTTTTGTGGTCCGATTGAGCTAAAATTTTGCAGGGATGTTCATGACATGGACTCTTCATTGTGAATGGTGGAGATTGGATTCTGAGCATTCTATATCAGTTTTTGAGCCCGAGAACAGTTACCTCTGATTGGGTGAGATCTTTCTTTATTTCTTGTAGAAGTTGATTTTTCCAAGAAATTTTATTTCTTGAAGGATAGCTGCTGATTGTATGCCTCTAGTTGAGACTAGAGAAGACTTATGTATTCCTGTTATTCTTGATGGTGGAATTGTTTGAGTGGACTACAGTCCCGTGGTTTTTTCCTTCTCACACCGGGAATTTTTTTCCACGTAGAAAATCGTGTGTCTTGTGCTTGTGGTGTTTGGATATATATTTCCGCATATATATTGCTCTATTTTATAGTTTCTTGCAGATTCACACAAAGAGGGAGTTTTGTGTATTGTTGTTTCTCCCAACAGTTAGGTTGTAGATGGAGCATGCCAACGCCAATTACTCCCTCCCATGCCATCTTAGTGAACTCTGATTGATTAACCTTACAACAAAACCAAAAGATACATAAGAAAATGAAAAAAGTTTCATAGGTAGCACAACATGCTAAAATCTGTACCCAAAAAAAAGCAAGAATTCTAATGTGTCAAAACAAGAAACTAAACTACCAAAATTCAAATAATAGATAATGGGTTGAACTAAGCTACCAAAATTCAAATGATAGATAACAAATCGGATATAACCAAAACCCAACAAGTGTATTACTCTTTTCTACTCAATTTATCCCAATCTCAATAAACCAATACATATATAGCCAATTTTTTTCACTGAAACCAAACAAGAAGCAAAAGCCCCATATGGGCCTTTCATATCTTCAATACAAAAAATCCCACTAAAAGTTTCATTGTTTATTTATGTATTGCATAAAAGTTTAATATATATATTGAAGGGGTGGTTTGGCCACTCTAGATATGGTCGAAAGGGGTGGCCGGAACCACCTCATGGCCTTAGGGATGGTTCAGCTATCCCCTCTTCCACCCTTTTATTAATTTAGTTTTTAGTTTTAAATCTTAAATTTTTGTATTTTTTATTTAGGGAAAACTTCACAAACTCTCCTTAAACTTCAACTTGTTTTGACACTACCAGTCTACCCCCAAAGTTTAAAAACTCTTAATTAAGGGTATTAAACTTTCAATTTGTTTTAGTTACCCTATTCCGTTAGGATTTTTCGTTAAATCTTGTCAAAATTTCCAAAATACCCTTATTGTCTTTTATAAAAAAATAAAAAAATATTATAAAGATGTTGAAAGAATATTGTAAATATATTTTTTTATATAAAAAATAATAGACATCTGAATCTTTACAATTTTTTAATAAACGCCTTTATGTCCCACTTTGAGCTTATGTAAATTAACTAATTCATTTTCTGGCCTTAGTTATGTATTTATTTATTTGGGTTGTTTTATTTTAATAAAACATGGGCCAAGAGATTTATAATCTAAGTGGCTAATTATTTGGAGAGAATTGAGCTTAGAAATTAAATAAAGCTTTGGGCTCATGCATTTATTTTCTATAGGCTTAGGCATGAGCTTTGCGCTCAGAGGATTTAACTAGAAGGGCAAGGGAGGTTTTAAAGGCTCAAGTATAGATAAATGAGCATTGGGCTTATGGGATAAAACCCAAGCCCGAACATATTGACTAAAGGACTTGGTCTAGGGGTAAAACACTAAACCTAAACATATGGGGAGAATAATTCTCCCCATCGATGTGTAACTAGAAGAGCAAGGGAGGAATTTTCCTCCCATGACTGTGATTCTACAAGGACTGATTTGTAATCCTAGTCCCACTTGTATTCATGTGCTCTCATTTCCTACTTCTCAAAGGATCCTCAAATCTATAAATAAAGGTGCTATTGAGATATTTGAGAAGCAAAAATCATTCAACTCCTCACAAAGTAATACACGACTAAGAGAGAAATTTTCACTTTGGGTTTTGCTTCTAGTTTTTCTCTAGCTCTTCAAAAAACTATGTGAGACCACACTCCTAGTCATGTTTAGTTATCAAAGAGTATCTAACGGAGGAATCAATTCTTCAGGACCTTCTAGTTCTCGAAGAACATCAAGAACTTTAAGAACATCAAGATCTTCAAGAATATCTAGTTCTTGAAAATTACGAAGAACAACATGAATAAGAGGCCACCTTTGAATTTTTGTTCGAGATAGAAGAAGGTTTTTATCCATAGTTGTACAGTCCTATGCTCCCATGCCTAGGAGAGGCAGAATTATCATGTATGTAACACAATCTTGTGTTTTTATTTTAATCTTGCCATGTTTTTCTTGAAGTTAAAAGTTCTTAGGATTTCTTATTTTTCCGCTACACAAACAATACTCTTAGGAGTTAAATTTTTACCAACCGATCACAACAGTCTAGCCACCTATAGAATATTTAGAAGTCTTTTGTTTATTATAAGTATGGGTATTTTATAGGGGTGTCAACCTGGTCCTAGTTCCCAGTTATTGGCCAAAACCGGGAACCGAGATACCCCGGTTATTGATTTTGGGAAACCGGAACCAGGTAATCGGTTCCTGGTTAATCGGCCGGTTCCAGTTTGTACCTGGTTATTTGGACCGGTAACCAATTTTTTTAAAAAAAGTTTGTATTTTGGGCTTATTCAACACCCAACTCAAAAGGGCTCATTGGGCTCAACAAGCTGGCTTAGAGTTGGATTTACAAGGAAAGGATATGCCTCTTTTTTATAGAAAAGCAAGCTTGTACGGTTCCATTTTTTTAGCAATGTGGGACTTCTGAAGCTGGCTTACTGGGTGCTTTCTGAAGGCTTCTTCCTTAATTAGAAGCAAAAGAGGAAATACACATGGCACTGTTGTGCAAATTTTAATATACTCGCAAGTGCACGAATCATTTGCAATATAATGTTTTGCAAGTGCTAGGTCGAACTCACAGGGAATTGTGTTTTTGAAGAACAAATTATAACTAAACTAATTTTATCCTAACCTAGTTCCAAAAAAAGTTTGAATTTTGAGTTTTGAAAATTAAAGGATAAACATAAACTAAATAAAATAAAACAAAAGATAAAGGCTAAGGTTTGGGAATCCACACTCACCGAATCATAACAACATACTCCATGTTCATCAATATTTATCTGAAGTTCTCACAATTAAAATCTTAGCTATGTTTTACTATGCTTTAATAGTTAATCAAAACCATCTCATGTATCCATTCATTGCACAAATCACTAAAGGAATCCAATATCAATTAAATCATCAGATGTATCCGTAAATCACAAAAAATATCAAATCTTAATTGAAACACTAAATGTATCCGTAAAACAAATCACAAGGGATATCCAATTATTTAGGCAAATAAAATCAAGCAATCAATTGTGTGAAATTATCTCAAATCGTCAAGTGTATCATTGAATCACAAAAGATATCCAAGAATCACTCTACACATTGAAAAGAAGTAAAACAATTGAAATATTAAACTGAATAAAATCGGATAAATAAAGACTTACATGAAAGTATTGATGTACTTCATCGGTGAGGCTTCATCCTCAACCTTAGTTGGGAATTAGTTCCACATAAAAATAAAACTAAAATCTAAACCTAAACTAAACTAAACAGAAACTAAACTAAAGAATTTTGCTCTCTGGGATTGTCTATCTTTTCTTGAATGCAAAGAAGTCTATTTATAGGCTTAGGGAAGTCCTAGAAGCCCTATTAAACCTAGATAATTCGGAGGTCTGTCTCCCAGTCAAAATAGAAGTCTGAAATTAGAATAGGATTTGTCCAGATTTGTGTCCTTTTATTACGGAGCGATTTTGGCATAGTAACCGTCATAATTAGGAAAATCCTATTTCACAATGAACTGTAGCATTTTGAGTTAGCTTTCCAATACCGCTTGAATCCCTTCAATCTAATATTTGAGAGGAAAGTTATGGTCAAAATATTAAGATGTGTGCAGAATCTAAATTTGAATCCAGTCCGAAATTTTATCCAATTTGAAATTTAATACAATCTGATCTTCATTTTCTTGGATTTGGTTAAACTTAAACACATCATCTAGGTCCTCTCAAAGTATGCTTTCTTCCAAACTTTGCATTTTTTCCTTTATAAGTTGTAGTTTTTCTTCAATGATCTACAAAATACTAAAAACACAAAATATTAAATAACGACACAACTAAATGATTAACTAATGTAAATAAAGAGGTTCAAGTATGCAATATTTGGCACTTATCAAACACTCCCAAACTTACATTTTGCTAGTCCATGTTATGCAAATATTTACCTAAATTAATAGGCAAATAATTGTACGTTTTACCTGCAAGTCCACAAGGTCAACATAGTAGTATATGGTGCAAGTATAGGATCATTCCCATGAGGATTGCTAAATTTTGCTTAAATTAAATTCCTTAAGTAAAACAAAGATTGATTTTGAAGTGATAATAATAAAAGGTAGGGTTTTGATATCCACCACTAATTACATTTAGCTAATATAACAATATGTCAATGCTTTGATCATGTTATGCATATCTAATGTTTGTCAACATAAGGGCATGGGTGTATACTCCTTAAGTTATAAATTTTCCTAAGCAACGAGTTAGGCATGGGTATATACTCTATCTCTTTTCTTTTTTAAAGGATTTAACATGGTGTATACTAAGTTGTTCTTTAAGAAAGCATGATTCTATGGAAATCGACAAACACATGAGGCCTAGGGCATGGGTGTATACTCCCGGTTCCCCATGTTGATTAACTCAAGAACCCAGTGTGGATTTCTTTTGTTACTTTTATTAAACCCAGGACTCGGTCATCCAAATTGATTTAACTAACTAGTCCATACCACTTGAATATGTTGATAAGACACACACATATGAGGAATTTATGAAAGCGAGAATTAATCAAGTTAAATATCACAACATGATCGTCATAAAGGCGCCAATATTGAATATTAACTAAATATAACTAGGGCTTTAATCTAGCCCTACTAAGTAAATTAGTCACACATAAGTTTGATGTTAAACATCTTCATAAAATAAAAATAGAAAGGAAAAGAATAAACCCGAAACTTGAACTTGAAGAGCTCCAATTCTTCTCCTCGGAAATTGTGTGTCTATTCTAAAGGTTTAAGGGTCTATTTATAAGCCTTAGAAATACTCTAGAAACCCTAAAAATCGTAGGGTTTGAGCCCTAGCTCGTACAAAGCTACAAAACCCTAAAAATTACACTTTCCATATCAAGGCTAGAGGCTGACTTGCTCCTCACTTACGGGTGCGCTCGATCACAGCCCTTGTGCGATCGATCGCAAGTCTACGATTGATCCTCTTGTGCTGGGCACTCGATCGCAGGTGCGATCAGTGGCGGAGCCACATATGGGCCAGAGGTGGCGGTGGCCCCGCCAAGAATTGTTTTTTGAAAAAAAAATTAAATAGGTTCATCATCAATTTATTGAGAAAACTGAAAGTTGATTTGTGTTTAGTTTATGGTTTTTGTTTTTTCTCAATTGGGCCCCTCCATTCTCCTTAAAGAGCTCATTTGTTTTTTTCTTAAATAAGGCCCAATTCATGCAGCTGGCCCCTCCATATAAAAAAAAAAAAAAAAAAAAAATTTAGTTTGTCGCTTTTGGGCCTTTGGCGGCTGCATGGTCCCATATTATATATTAAAAAAAATTTTGTTTCCCCTTTTCTCAAGTCTTCACGCATTGAGCCACTGACGCACCTTCCTCTTCTCCCTCTCTCCGGCTCTCCCCCTCACCTCACTGCCCTCAGTGACTCAGTCCGACAATCCCTCTCAATGCTCTCATTTCTCAAGCCTGCAGGTCTCAATCGCTCTCTCTCACAGTCACAAGCAGTAAGGCTTTGGAGATCAGGTGGGTTTTGCATTTTTTGTTCCTTAAAATTTATTTAGGGTTAATTTTTCCTCCTTAAGGCTTAATGGGTTATGGAATCATGTATTTTCAGGGCAGAAAATAGGTGGTCATTGGTCAGATTGACAGATTGGATTGGGTTCATTGGGAGCATGGATTTTTACCAAATTACCAGAAACACTGAGGTATGCCGTAGGTATCCCAAGAATTTCCTTTTTTTTTTTTTTTTTTTTTTTTTTTAATTCTGATTCCTAAAAGTGTTATATTGCTGCTGTCATGCTGTGTTATGATATTGTTTAGCCTCTTTGGCTCTTTAGGCTTTGATCAAATTAAGAGAAAAAATTGAATAATACATGTTACATTCATCATTATAAATAGACATCAATTTGATGTAGAACAATTAAACAATACGGCAAAAATTGTAGTATAACTGAAAGTCTGAAAGCTTGAAACTTTAACTGAGCGAAAATTGTTGTGTTACTGTTTAGCCTCTTTAGGCTTTGATCAAATTAAGAGAATAATACATGTTAGTGGTACAACCCATCATAAATAGTTGCATTTGTTCTATATCGGTAATGTATATTGGTAATTCGATCGTCTATCTTACGGGGTTGTGATTTAACTTGAAAATTTTAGGTTCATGCATCATGTCAAAGTTTAAAACTATTGATTTGTTCTTTAAAAGGAAAGAAGCCGACATTTCGAAAAGTAATACACCGTTTGATCTTAATACTGGAACTTCAAATCCCGATGAGCGTCATCTTAAATCTTCAAGGGTTGAAGATGAAGAACATCCTTGCAGAGAAGCTCTAATTGCGGAGACACAAGAGGTTCATTTTGAATTATCCACACATAATGTTGATGAAGTTGATGTTTCTTCTATAGAACATGATCCAGGATTACGTCCTCCGATGTGGGACTATCCAGTCAATCAACGGGATGAAATAAGGCGGGCTTATTTGAAATATGGTCCATATCAACTTATTCTTCGAAAGGAACAATATCCACTTTCTGGACCAGAAAAGCACCCTCGCCGCTTTCAAGCTTCTTGGTTCACACAATTTTCAACTTGGCTTGAGTATTCTTGTTCTACGGATGCTGCATATTGTCTACCATGTTATCTTTTTTCTATGAAAGCACTTGGACGTCCTGGATGAGATGTATTTACTATAATGGGATTTAGAAGTTGGAAAAGGGTTAATGATGGAAAAAATTGTGCCTTTTTGACTCATATTGGGGAGGATCCTTGTTCACCTCATAATAATGCTGTGAAATATTGTGAGGATTTGCGAAATCAAGCTCAACATATTGATAAAGTATTGAATGCACAAAGTACCGAACAAATTCTAAATAATGGACTTCGTGTGAAAACTTCTATTGATGTTGCTCGGTGGCTTACATTTCAAGGATGTGCTTTAAGAGGTCATGATGAGACTCTTAATTCAAAAAATCGAGGTAATTTTCTTGAGATGATTCAAATTTTGGCATCATATAATGAGAAAGTTGCAAGTGTTGTTTTGGAAAATGCTCCACAATCTACAAAGTATACTTCACATACAATTCAAAAGGAGATTTTGCATGTCATTGCAAGTAAAGCGCGAAATAAAATTCGTGAAGATATTGGAGACTCTAAATTTTGCATTATTGTTGATGAAGCACAAGATGAGTCTAAGAGAGAGCAAATGGCTATTGTTTTGAGATTTGTTGACAAAGATGGTTTTATACAAGAACATTTCTTTGATATAGTTCATGTTAAAGACACATCGGCATTGACTCTAAAGAATGGAATATCTGATGTTCTCTCTCGTTATCTCCTTGATATTCAAAATATCCGTGGACAAGGATATGATGGTACTAGTAACATGCGTGGTGAATGGAAAGGATTACAAGCATTATTTCTTAATGATTGTCCTTGTGCATACTATATTCATTGCTTTGCTCATCGATTACAATTAGCATTAGTTGCTGCATCTAGAGAGGTGGATTCTGTTCATGTGTTCTTCACAAATTTGAATTTTATTATCAATGTGGCCAGTGCTTCATGTAAACATCATGATCTACTACAAGCTGTTCATGCAACACAAATTGCACATATGCAAGCTATTGGTGAGCTTGAAACTGGAAAAAGGGCTAACCAAATTGGCACTTTGAAACGAGCTGGTGATTCTCGTTGGGGTTCTCATTTTAATTCTATTTGTAGCATGATAAGGATGTTTGATGCTACTTGTACAGTGCTTGAAGATGTTCAAAGAGAAGGAGGTACTTACTCTCAACAAGGAGATGCTAAGGCTGCTTATAAAATGCTTACATCCTTCGAGTTCATATTTATTTTACATTTAATGAAGGAACTCATGGACATTACTAATGTTCTTTGTCAAGTTTTGCAGCAAAAATCTCTAGACATTTTGAATGCTATTCATACACTTTCTATTGCGAAAAAACTTATCCAAAAGTTGAGAGATGATGGTTGGGATAATTTGCTTGAGAACATTGTCTCTTTCTGCAAGAAATCTGAAATTGACATTCCAGATTTGAGTGCTCGTTATATTGAAGGTCGACGTCGTAATCAAAAGAATCACATTACAGTGGAGCATCATTATCATTTTGACATATTCAATACTGCTATCGACTTTCAATTGCAAGAGCTTAATAATAGGTTTGGTGAAAAAGCGATGGAACTTTTGGCACTTAGCTCTGCTTTGGATCCAAAAGATGCTTATAAATTGACGATATATGTATCCTTGTGGAGAAGTATTATCCTCTTGATTTTTCTGAGCAGGAGAAAATTAATTTGAGATATCAGTTGAGGTATTTTGAATCTGATGTCCATACCGATCCGACATTACAAAATTTGTCTTCTATTGTAGAATTATGCCAAGGATTGGCAAAGACAGAAAAATCAAAAACATACTATCTTATTGATAGATTGATTCGTCTTATTTTGACTCTTCCAGTGTCTACAGCAACTACCGAACGAGCATTTTCAGCAATGAAAATTGTTAAAACACGACTATGAAACAAAATGGAGGATGATTTTCTTGCAAATAGCTTAGTTCTTTATATTGAAAGAGAAATTGCCGAGAGCTTCGATTTAGATTCAATACTTGATGATTTTGTACTTCTAAAAGACCGTAAAGTGCAATTCTAGACACGTTTTTGTATTTTTGTCTTTTTGATGTAGTGCCGACATGTGATATTTCTAATATATCAATTTGAGCACATATTTATGAATTTTTATAGATATTTTTTTGTGATGCATATATTGTGTGAATTACCAAATTTTCAGTGTGAAAAAAATTTTTAAGACGCAAAAAAAAAAATTTAGGACGCGAAATTTTTTTTTTACGGCCCCTACATTCTGAAACGTCTGGCTCCGCCACTGGGTGCGATCGAGGCTTCTGCTAGTGCGAACAAGCACACGCCTTGCGCTTGTCTTGGTCTTCGCCTGTAGTGCGCTCGATCGCAGCCCCCCTGCGATCGATCGCACTACCAGAGCCTTCATTTCTTTTCCAAAATAGCTCTTTAAGCCCAAAACTTCCAAGATTGCTTCCTTTTCTTCCAACATCCTACAAAAACAAAGAAAATACATAAAATAACTAAAATGACATAAATTAACCAGAACTAAAGGATTAACAAATGTAAGTTGAAGGCTAAAATATGAATGCTTTAGCACTTAACACACCCCCAAACTTAAATATTGCTAGTCCCTTTGAAATACAAAACTAAAAAGTAAATGGAAAAATAGAAAACAAAAAGATAAATCCATCTTTCGTGGGATGTACGATTGCATTTAGCATATGCAACGAGGCTTTTAAACCCCTAGGGATTCCCTAGAGGATGAGTGGAGTCTCGTGAGGGTTTTCCAGAAATGTTACCCACAAACATCATGCACAGTTCATGTTATCCAAAAATTAAGGAAAACTCAAGATCAAGATTTTCATTTATTTGCAAGCTTAAAGCGATAAACTCCATCTTCTCAATGAATTGGAATCGCAAAGTTTAATTACTTACTAAGGACATGCTAAAACATCACAAGTTCGAAACAGTGTAGAGTGGACTAGCACAAAGTTATGAAGCTTCCAAGTATTTCCAACGTGCAGTGTCTCCATATCTCAAAGTTCACTGAAATCCCTCTTAAAATGAACAACAATGGCATTTTTTTTTTGGGTCAGGTTGTGCAATGTTTGGTTCCCTTAAGCTTTATAATTGACACATGTAACGAGTGTTAAGTCAATGACTCCCAAACCAGATGGTTTTAGGGCAATAGGTGTAAAGACACCCCTAGGGCTTACTAGCTCAAATCAAAAAGGCTATGAAACCATACTAACCATGACATTAACCAAATCAAAATTCTTCACCTTTTGACATGAACACTCAATGCTTTGAGGCAAAAGGTCCAGTTACTTTGTGAAAAACTCATCAATGATTTTTTTTTTTCACATATGTATATGCCAAAGTATCCATCTAAGAAGTCACACAGTTTCACCCAAGACATAAAAACACACACATCAGACTTTCATGTCATACCCCACAAATTATGTGCTAATGTGCTTGTGTGATTAGATCAAACATGTGAATTCTTAACTGTCCTAAGCAAGTAAACAAACTTAACAGATTCTATCATCAGATCATGTGTTCAAAATTTTAAGATCCTTAATGAAATCAAACCACAATTCTTTCAAATTAACCAAAATTTTAAGGCAAACATGAACATGCATAAATTTATTTATTTATTAACAACAAACAAACAAAACAAATACATGAAACTGGGACAGAGTGTGTGTAGAGTGTTCCCATACCCCCAAACTTAAATGACACATTGTCCCCAATGTGTCTAAAACATGGAAAGAATTTATCCGGGAGATGGACAAAATGGTCTAGAAAGCATGACTCATAGCACACCCCCAAACTTAAATCGAAGCACACTTATCCCTGCAAAATAAGAAAACACAAAAACAAGTAAAATGAAACAAAACAAAACTAAATATAAAGATGAAGTGAAAAACAACTAAAACAAAATAACAGATAAACTATGGGGTGCCTCCCATGAGCGCTAAGTTAACGTCTTCAGCCAGACTATGATTCCCCTCTCATTAAGGTTCTGAAGAAGATGCTCCTGATGGTGGTGCATAAGGGGTAGACTGGAGTGCCAGATCTTCATCTCTTGGTACTAATTTCACTTCAGGATATGGCTTTACTCTGTGTCCATTAACCTTGAATGTGTGATTACTCTCTGGACTGTGAACCTCCAAAGCTCAATGAGGGAACATTTGAGTAATAATATAGGGTCCAGACCATCTTGACTTGAGCTTACCAGGGAAAAGTTTCAATCTTGAATTATAATTTAACACCTTCTATCCTACTTGAAACTCCTTCCTGACCAGTTGTTTGTCATGATATGCTTTGGTCCTTTCCTTGTGTCATGATATGCTTTGGTCCTTTCCTTGTAGAGCTTGGCATTCATATGCATCATGCCTCAATTCCTCCAGTTCTTTGAGTTGTAGTTTCCTCTTGTTACCAGCTTGTTTCATATCAAAGTTAAACTGCTTGATTGCCCAATATGCTTTGTGTTCCAACTCCAATGGTAGATGACATGCTTTCCTAAAGACCAACCGATATGGAGACATATCGATAGGCGTCTTGTAAGCAGTCCTACAAGCCCATAGTGCATCATTCAAGCGTAGACACCAATCCTTCATGTTGGGTTTTACTGTCCTCCCTAGTATGCTTTTGATATCTCTGTTGCTTATCTCCACTTGACCACTGGTTTGAGGATGGTATGGAGTGCCAACCTTATGTGTGATTCCATACTTCTTTATCAAAGAAGCAAAGGCATAATTGTTGAAGTAGCTATCTCCATCACTAATTATTGCTTGTGGCATCCCAAACCTAGTGAAGATGTTGTCCTGCAAAAACTTCACAACCACTTTGTTATCATTAGTCTTTGAGGAGACAGTCTCGACCCATTTAGACACATAATCCACATCCACAAGGATATACAAATAACCATATTAATTAGGAAATGGAATCATGAAGTCAATACCCCATACATTGAAGAGCTCTACCAACTGAATATTTTGCAATGGCATCTAATGTCTGGATGAGATGTTACCTGTCCTCTGACATCTATCACAAGAGCTGCAAAACAAAAAGGCATCCTTAAACACATTAGGCCAATAGAAACTAGATTGTAATACCTTAAGCACTGTTCTCTTGGCCCCAAAGTGTCCTCCACAAGCATATTGATGACAATGTTGCAGAAAGCTCAAATGTTCTTCTTCTAAGACACATCTTCTAATGATTTGATGATGACAAAATTCGAACAGATAAAGGTCATCCCAATGGTATTGTCTAGATATAAACATCAACCTCTTCCTTTCTTGACTAGACATACCTGGAGGAAAAACCTTATCAGTTATATAATTCACAATATCTACATACCATTGAAGTTGGACCTCAACTGCAAACAACTTCGCGTCTGGAAAATTTTCATTCAATGGAAGCTCATCTCCTTCTTCCTCATGAAGTAGTCTAGATAGGTGATCTGCTACCACATTCTCACTGCCCTTCTTGTGTCTAATCTCAAGGTCAAACTCTTGTAGTAATAATACCATCTGATCAATCTCGGCTTTTCATCCTTCCTAGCAAACAAATATCTCAAAGCAGCATGATCAGTGAATACAATAACCTTAGAACCAACTAGGTATGATCTAAACTTCTCCAAAGCAAATATGATAGCTAACAATTCTTTCTCAGTGGTAGAATAATTTAGCTAAGTATCATTCAATGTTCTAGAAGCATAATATATGGCATGAGGTACCTTATTGATTCTTTGACCCAAGACAACTCCCAAGGCAAAGTGACTAGCATCACACATGAGCTCAAATGGTAGAGTCCAATCAGGTGCCATCATTATTGGTGCAGATGTGAGCAGCATTTTCAGTGTGTTGAAGGTAGTCATGCATTCTTTAGTCCATTCAAACTTGGCCTCCTTCCCTAGCAATGCACAGAGGGGTCTAGAGATCTTGGAGAAATCCTTCACGAACCTTCTAATGAACCCAGCATGTCCAAGAAAACTCCTCACCCCCTTCACTGTCAGAGGAGGGGGAAGTTTGGAGATGATGTCAATCTTAGCCTTATCTACCTCAATGTCCTTGCTTGAAATAGAATGACCCAATACAATGCCTTGTTGAACCATGAAGTGGCATTTTTCCCAATTGAGCACTAGGTTGCATTCTTCACATCTCTTGAGAACACTCTTCAGATGGTTGAGGCATTCATCGAAACTAGACAAAAAAAATACTAAAGTCATCCATAAATACCTCAATGGATTTCTCCACCATATCTGAAAAAATGCTCATCATACATCTTTGGAATGTGGCTGGTGCATTGCATAATCCAAATGGCATTCTTCTGTAGGCGAATGTCCCAAAAGGACATGCAAAGGTGGTTTTCTCCTGGTCCTCTGGTGCTATTGCCATCTGATTATAGCCACTGTACCCATCCAAGAAGCAGTAGTAGCTATGGCCAGCTAACCTTTCTAGCATTTGATCAATGAAGGGTAGGGGGAAATGGTCTTTTCTTGTCACCCTGTTCAGCTTTCTGTAATCGATGCATACCCTCTAACTAGTGGTTATTCTTATAGGTATCATCCCATCATCTTCATTCTTCACCACTGTGATCCCACTCTTTTTTGGAACTACTTGGATTGGACTAACCCATTTACTGTCTAAGATGTGGTAGATAATGCCCACATCCAATAGTTTTAATACCTCTGCCTTGACGACCTCCTTTATGTGTGGGTTGAGTCTTCTCTGTGCATCCCTGGTTGGCCTTGCTTCGCCCTCAAGGAAGATTTGGTGCATGCACTTGGCTGGACTTATTCCCTTGATGTCAGCAATGGTCCATCCCAAAGCAGTTTTATGTTCTCTAAGAACTCTCAACAGCTTTTCTTCTTCCCCATAACTCAGATTTGCAGCAATTATGACCAGTAGTATCTTGTTTTCTCCTAAGTAGGCATATGTCAGGTGTTGTGGCAATTGCTTCAATTCCAATTTTTGTGCCTGGACAATAGAAGGGACAAGATTAGTATTAGTAGGCTCAAGAATCTAAAAGGGAGGAGTGTACTTACTTGAATGTTTTGGAGAGGCCTCAAGGAGGTGCACGGTTTCAATGATGTCATCAGTAACATCTTCAGATTCTGGCTCAATGTCCTGCCTTGTGAAACTATAGGTGAGGGTGGCCTCCAATGGATCTTTATGTTGGTCCTACGAAACTATCTCACTAACACCTTGGATCATACAAACATCAAAACATTCTAAATCATCATGAGGTAATTTCAATGCATCGAATATTTTGAACTCTATTGTCTCACCGTTCACCTTCATACTCACAATACCCTTTTTCACACCTATTGTAGTATCAACAGTTCTCATAAAGGGTCTTCCTAAGATAATAGGTAAAGGTGATGGCATACGGGATTCTTCCACATCCAATACAATGAAATTAATAGGTAAAATAAATTTACCTACCTTTACCAAAACATCCTCAAGTATACCTAGTGTCTCATATACAGTGTAAGGCAGCAAATTAATCCCTGCTCCTAGATCCAGCAGTGCCCTTTCAAAAGAATGGTCTCCTATCCTGCAAGGAATGGTAAAACTACCTGAATCTGTTAGCTTTGGTGGTAATTTTCTTAACAAAACTGCACTTACCTCATCTATTAAGGCCACTGTCTCATGCTCCTGAAACTTCCTTTTATTTGTGCAACAATCTTTTAGAAATTTAGCATATGAGGGAATCTGTTTAATTGCATCTAATAAAGGAATGTTAATTTCTACTTTCCTCAAGGTCTCAAAAATATCAAGAAGTTGGTTTTCTTTCTTTTGCTTAACTAACCTTTGAAGGAAGGGCGGTGCATTCACCTTCCCCATTTTACTTACCTTGGATGTTGAGGCTTCATCTGGAGATGCTTGTGCTGGCTCATCGGCTCCTATGATCTTACCATTTCTGAGGGTGGTGACTGCTTTCAGCTGTTGGTGACCCCCTGGATTGGGTATTGGTCAGGATGGAAATTCACCTTGTTTTCTTTCACTTTGCTCTTTAGCCATTTGTTCCATTTGTACTTCCAGTCTTTGAATAGCTTGTTCGGTCCTTTGAATGGACTGATCATACTTGGCATCGGTTTGTTGTTGCACAATCACAAATTGTCGTACAAGATCCTTCTGGTCATCCTTCTCTGGCTCCTAAGCTGGTTGGACTGCTTGTTGTGGGTTGCCTTGCTGTCCGTGAGGGTTCACAATATTCCGACTGTTACTCCATGAGGAATTGGGGTGGTTACTCCACCCTAAATTATAAGTGTTGGAGTATGGATTGTTCTTGGGAGGATATTTGTGTTGTCCCACATAATTTGCTTGCTCTTGATCTACAGATGAATACAAAGGGCAGTTCTCAGTAGTGTGATCTAAATGAGAACATATGGCACATACCTGAAGTTAGGTGGCTGGTTGAATGAGAGAGATGTTCTGAGTAGTCATGGAGTTTACAAGCATATATTAATGTCTTCTGCATAGCAGCCATTTGACTTTGCACTCCACTATTTTCTTCATACCTGCCTTTGCTCCTTAGACCTTGCCTCCCTCTGGATGGGAATTGTTGGGTGTGTTCACTCAATGTCTCAAAGATCTCTATGGGTTCCTTACTGCTCTTTTCCATCAGAGCACCTCCACAAGCTGTATCAATAATACCTTTGTTGAAATCATCTAACCCTTCATAAAAAATTTGTTCCTGTTCACCTTGAGGTATGTTGTGATTTGGACACTTAAGAAGCAGGGCATTGAAGTGGTCCCATGCTTCAAAGAAAAGGTCTCCATCTCTTTGTTGGAACGATTGCAGCTCCCTTCTAAGTTGCCTTGTCCTTTGAGCTGAGAAAAACTTCTATAGGAACTTACTTGACAACTCTTCCCAACTATGAATGGATTCTGCAGGCAAGGAATTATACCACAACTTAGCATTGTCTTTCAAGGAAAATGGGAATAAGACTAACCTGAGTTTCTCTGGAGTTAGGCCTTGAATGTGTTGAAGCTTGCAAAGATCAAAGAACTTCATGAGGTTCAAGTTTGGATCCTCAGTAGTTGTGCCTCTAAAGTGAGTTAAAACACTGAGTAATTGTGGGGATATATAGTAATCAACTTCCCCCTCCGGTTGATAGGCGATGCATGATGGCTGGTTGAGGTTTCTTGGGATGAAAGATTGTTTCATGGGCCTTCACTCTGGTGGCGGGTTTTCCAACAGATCTTCTATTGTTACCTCAACTTCTTCTTCTTCCTCTGTGTCGGAGTTGTCTCTAGGCCTTTGTCGAATGGTCCCCTTGATTTCTTGCATAAGAAGATTTTGCCCCTGCAGTCACAGCAGCCTTAGTGCTGCTGTTCGGATACTCCCTAGAATTGTGCTCGATCGTAGGTTAGTGCGCACGATCGCACTCAGCCACCGCTCAATCGCAATAACAGAATGCTGGTGCCGCAAAACTAAAAAACAATAGAAAAAAAAAAAAACAAGATTTAAAATTAAAATAAAGATAAAGAAAAATAATTCTAAACTAAATTTTGACGTCGCAATCCCTGGCAACAGTGCCAAAAACTTGTTATGCAAATATCTACATAAATTAATAGGCAAATAATTGTACATTTTACCTGCAAGTGCACAAGGTCAACATAGTAGTATATGGTGCAAATACAAGATCATTCCCACGAGGATTGCTAAATTTTGCTTAAAATAAATTCCTTAATAAAACAAAGATTGATTTTGAAGTGATAATAATAAAAGGTAGGGCTTTAATATCCAACACTAATTATATTTAGCTAATATAACAATATGCCAATGCCTTGATTATGTTATGCATATCTAATGTTTGTCAACCTAAGGGCATGGGTGTATACTTCTTAAGCTATAGATTTCCCTAAGCAACGAGTTAGGCATGAGTGTATACTCTAACTCTTTTCTTTCTTAAAGGATTTAGCATGGTGTATACTAAGTTGTTCTTTAAGAAAGCATTATTCTATAGAAATCGACAAACACATGAGGCCTAGGGCATGGGTGTATACTCCCGGTTCCCCATGTTGATTAACCCAAGAACCCGGTGTGGATTTCTTTTGTTACTTTTATTAAACCCAGGACTCGGTCATTCAAATTGATTTGACTAACTAGTCCATACCACATACATATGTTGATCAGACACACGCATATGAGGAATTCATGAAAGTAGGAATTAATCAAGTTAAATATCACAACATGATTATCACAAAGGCGCCAATATTGAATATTAACTAAACATAACTAGGGCTTCAATCTAGCCCTACTAAGTAAATTAGTTACACGTAAGTTTGATGTTAAACATCTTCATAAAATAAAAATAGAAAGGAAACGAATAAACCCGAAACTTAAACTTGAAGAGCTCCAATTCTTCTCCTTGGAAATTGTGTGTCTATTCTAAAGGTTTAAGGGTCTATTTATAAGCCCTAGGAATACATTAAAAACCCTAAAAATTGTAGGGTTTAAGCCCTAGTTCGCACAAAGCTACAAAACCCTAAAAATTACACTTTCCATATCAAGGCTGGCGGCTGACTTGCTCCTCATGTACGGGTGCGCTCGATCACAGCCCGTGTACGATCGATTGCAAGTCTGCCATTGATCCTCTTGTGCTGGGTGCTCAATCGCAAGTGCGATCGAGGCTTCTGCTGGAGCGCACAAGCGCACGCCTTGGTCTTCGCCTGAAGTGCGCTCGATCGCAACTCCCCTGCAATCGATCGCACTACCAGAGCCTTCAATTCTTTTCCAAAATAGCTCTTTAAGCCCAAAACTTCCAAGATTGCTTCCTTTTCTTCCAACATCCTACAAAAACAAAGATAATACATAAAAGAACTAAAATGGCATAAATTAACCAAAACTAAAGGATTAACAAATGTAAGTTGAGGGCTAAAACATGAATATTTTAGCACTTAACAGTCCCTTAGCAAAACAAAATGAAAAATAAAATGAAAGCAAGAAACATAAATCCTCCTTTGAGTGTTTTTCCATACTCCCAAAGTTGAATTACACATTGCCCTCAATGTGTAGTATAGAAATACATTACCGAAAGTAAGGAAACATCAAGGTGTGAAAAAGGGGCAGGGCATCCTCCAAACTCAAACACCAAAACACCTGTCATCAAAACTAACAGCTATATTTTCATAGAAACAAACATCAAAAGATTCATTGCTGTTAGAAACAAAAACAAATTTAAAAAAAAAAAAACAAAAAAGCAAAAAAACAAAATGTAATGAAAAAGGAAAGAAAGAATTTGTGGAGTGAAGTGCAGAAAATAAAATGGAGGAGAAAACTTTACAGCGCTTCCCCCTATCATGCGGATGTCCAACCAATCCCTTCCACCTCTTCTTCTTTAAAACTTCATATCCCTCTGGAATGATATTTCATCATCTTATATAGAATTGATTGCTTCGAAGGATCTTTTTAGGAAAATGGTTCCTAGATTTATGTGCTTGTGTGCAAAAGTCCTTGAGTATCTTGACATAAGATGGCTCTTTGAGACATTTAGGCGATGAAGCTTTGGATTCTTGATGTGGCTCAAGAGGGACATTGATGTAGGCATGAGCTTCTGTACTCACTTCCATGTCACTGGGCAGATCAGGATTTGTTGGGGGCTCACTATTCTCATGGTGCTCAACTTGCTCAGGGTGCTCAACTTCTTCTTCTTCTTTTTCTTCCTCCTCATTGTTGTCAACAATTTTCTCACTCTCAAGTGTGGTGGTGACTTGAGCATGCTCAACTTGCTCTGCGTGCTCTTCTTTGTTATCCGCAATTTCCTCATCTTTAGAAAGATAATTTCTTATAGCACTTTCCTTTCTTTCAAAGTTGGAGGTGACTTGGACATGCTCATGATAAGAATTTCCAGACTCATCCTCATCAATTATGTAGTGTCCTTGAGCCATCAGCTGACCTTGAAGCTCTTCTTCCTTATTGTTATCCTCCATGCTCTCATTGTCCCAATATTGAGTCATTGGGTCAAGTTGATGTTTAGATGGATGTTCATTCTCACTCTCACCAACCCATTCTTCCATCCCTCCGGTAGCATGAGTATTGGCATCTTTGAGCTCTTGATTGAATTGACGCAATTCATCGTTGAGCTCTTGATTGAATTGACGCAATTCATCTTTGAGCTCTTGATTGAATTGATGCAGTTCTTGTTTCGTTTGTGAGTTGAGCGAGTTGGATTGGTCGACTTTTTCTATTAATGTTTTCATCATGTCTTCCAGTGATGACTGTGGTGCAGGCTATGGCACTTGAGTGGTAGACTGATAATAGGAGGTTGAGCTTGATGATCGAACTACAGATATTCTGAATGGTGCAATTCATCAAATTGGTGAGCATAATTTCCTATAGCCTGAGCTGACAATGAGAAATTAGATTGGTTGCTCTAGTCTGGGTTGTAATAATTGGAATTTGAATCAAACCCTGGATTGGAGAAACTGGTGTTCATTTGCTCATATGGAAAATTAGAAACTTGTCCCCAGGATGGACAATCACTATAATGATGATAAGGATGGGAGCAGTATGAACATGGCTCATGTGGGTAAAAATTTTGAGGATAGTTGGTAAGAGTTGGTGTCCTATAATTAGGAGACGCATTAAAATCATTAAAATGAAAATTCATGCTTCCCCCTCACTTTTTAGCATGCAGATATCCCACATAAAACATTAACCATTTTTAAAAATTTTTTAATTTTTTATAGAAAATAAAATAAGAAAAACGACTAACGCAATAATAAAAATAAAAACTAAAATTGAAAAACTCACAAAAATGACAAAAAATAAATTTTTGGCTTAAATCTACAGAACTGCTGCGATTGCTGCCTTTGCTGTGAGTGCGCTCAAGCGTACTATAGTTGCGCTCGATCGCACTTGCGTTGTGTATGAATGAAGATGCGGTAGTTGACGAGCGCAGGTGCGCTTAACTTGCTGTCTTGGCCACAAGTGCACTCGATCGTAGCAAGGCTGCGCTCAATCGCATTAACAGGGGCGAGTGGAAAGTGGTTGCGGCAGAACTGTAACACAAACAAAACAACAACAAAAAAATTCTTTTTTTCTTTTTTTTTTATTAAACAAAACAAATAAGCTCAAAAATAAACAGACGAAATGTTTTTTCATACCCTCAAACTTGAATCACACATTGTCCTCAATGTAGGTAGAAATACAATACCAAGAGGTATAAGGAACCAGAGTGAGCAAAGAGACGACCCCCAAACTTACTCATGACAACATTCGTCCTGAAAAACACAAAAATAAAACAAAAATGAACATAAACGAAACAACAACAACAAAAAAAATTACTAAAAATACCAAAGAAAAAGGATTGCCTCCCATAAGCGCTGTTGTTCCAAAATTACTCACCTAAATTAAAAGGCAAATAACTGGATGTTTTACCCGCAAGTGCACGAGGTCAACATAGTAGTATAGTGTGCAAATATGGGGTCATTCCCACGAGGACTACTGAATCTTGTTTTAAAATCAATTCCCAAAGTAAGATAAAGCAAGAAATTGAATTTAAATTGATAATGATAAAAAGGTAGGGCTTTGATATCCACCACTAATTATATTTAGCTAATATATCAATATGCCAATGTTTTTGATCATGTTATGAATATCTAATATCTGTCAACCTAAGGGCATTTGTGTCTACTCCTTAAGCTATTGATTTCCCTAAGCAACGAATTAGGCATGGGTGTATACTCTAATTATTTTCTTGCTTAAAGGATTTATCATGGGTGTCTACTAAGTTGTTCTTTAAGAAAGCATAAAACTGTAGAAATCAACAAACACGTGAGGCCTAGGGCATGGGTGTCTACTCCCGGTTCCCCATGTTGATTAACCCAAGAATCCGGTGTGGATATCTTTTGTTACTTATGTTAAACCCAGGACTCGATCATCCAAATTGATTTAACTAGCTTGTCCATACCACATGCACATGTTGATCAAGCACACACATATGAGGAATTCATGAAACTAGGTATTAATCAAGTTAAACATCATAACAAGATCATCACAAAGGCGCCAATATTGAATATTAACAAAACATAACAAAGGCTTCAATCTAGCCCTACTAAATAAATTAGCTACACATAGAGTTGATGTTAAACATCTTCATAAAATAAAATAAAAGAAAGGAAAAGAATAAACTCGAGACTTGAACTTGAAAAACTCCAATTCTTCTCCTTGCAAAAGCCTCTTCTATTCTAGAGACTTAAGGGTCTATTTATAGGCTTTAGAAGTCCTTGACAAACTAGTAAACCTAGGAATTTCGTAGGGCTTCAAAACCTATTGCAATTGGGAGTTGGAAAACCCTAACATGGAAAGAAAGACACTCTAGCCGCCACTTGATATGTCTCCTGCGCACGGGTGCGATCGATCACAACCGGTGTGCGCTCGATCGCAGGTCTGTGATCGAGCCTCTTCTGTTCTGCGCTCAAACGCTGATTGTCTGCTTCATGCTGTGTCTTCTTTGGTACTGGGCTTGATCGCAGGGAACCTCTGATCGATTGCAGTGTCGGGGCTCCCATTTTTCCCATCTTCTCTCTTTGAGCCCAAATCTTTTAGATTTACTTCATTTTCTTCCAAAAGCCTACAAAAGTATGGAAAACACAAAAATGAATTAAAATGACCTAATTAACTAAAACCAAAGGATTAAAACATGCAAGCTAAGGGCTGAAAATATGAATATTTTAGCACTTAACACACCCCCAAACATACATATTGCTAGTCCTTTTGCAATACAAAACTAAAAACAAAAATGGGAAAACAGAAAACAAAAAGATAAATCCATCTTTCGTGGGATGTACGATTGCATTTAGCATATGCAACAAGCCTTTTAAACCTCCAAGAATTCCCTAGAGGACGAGTGAAGTCTCGTGAGAGTTTTTAAGAAATGCTACGCACAAACATTATGCAGAGTTCATGTTATCTCAAAATTAAAGCATCACTTCAAGATCATGATTTTCTTTCATTAGAAAGCTTAAAAAGATGAACTCCACCTTCACAATGAATTGGAATCTCAAAGTGCAATTACTTACAAAGGACATGCTAAAACATCACAATTTTGAAAACAGTGTAAAGTGAATTAGCACAAAATTATGAGGCTTCCAAATCTTTCCAATGTGTAATGTCTCCATATCTCAAAATTCACTGAAATCCCAATTAGAATGACACAATGGCATATTTCTTTTTCTCTTTTTTTTTTTTTTTTTTGTGGTCAGGTTGTGCAATGGTGGTTCCCTTAAGCTTTCTAATTGACTCTTGTAGCGAGTGTTAAGTCAATGACTCCCAAACCAGGTGGTTTTAGGGCATTAGGTGTAGAGACACCCCTAAGGACCTATTAACTCGAGTCAAAAAGGCTACAAAACCAACTAACCATGACATTGATCAAATCAAAATTTTTCACCTTTTAACGTGAACACTCAATGCTTTGAGGCAAGAGGTCTAGTTACTCAGTGAAAAGCCATCAATGATCATTTATTTCATATCTCTTTTTTTTTTTCATCACTATATATGCCATAGTGTCATCTAATAAGTCATCCAATTTCATCCAAGATGCAGAAACACGCATATCAGACCTCATGTCATACCTCATAGATTATGTGCTAATGTGCTTGTGTGATCAGATAAAATATGTGATTTTTCAACTGTCCTTAACAAGTAATCAAACTAACTGATTCACTCATCAGATCATGTGTTTAAAATTTTAAGCTCACTAATGAATTGAAACCAAAATTCTTTTAGATCAACTTAAAATTTTAGGGCAAACATGAACATGCATAATTTTCTTTTTTTTTTTTTTTCTTTTTCACACAAAACAAACAAATAACATGAAATTGGGACAAAGTGTGTGTAAACAACATGTGTGCCCATACCCCCAAACTTAAATGACACATTGTCCCCAATGTGTCTAAATAAAGGAAAGAGTGTACCAAGGAGATGGTCGACATGATCTTGGGAAGCATGGCTCATAGCACACCCCCAAACTTGAAGTGAAGCACACTTGTCCCTGCAAAATAAAAAAACACACAAACAAGTAAAAAGAACCAAAACTAAAAAATTGAACTTAAAACACACTAAACATGATAAAAGGATAAACTATGGGGTGCCTCCCATGAGCACTAAGTTTTACGTCTTCAGCCAGACGGTGGTCCCTGATAAGTGCTAAAATATTTATATTTTCAGCCCTTAACTTGCATGTTTTAATCCTTTGGTTTTGGTTAATTAGGCCATTTTACTGCCTTTTTGTATTTTCTTTGTTTTATAGGCTTTTGGAAGAAAAGAAAGCGTTTCTGGAAAAATTCCAAGCTTAAAGGGGCAAATTGGGAAGACCTAGAGGATATGGTTAAGTTTAACTAATCATGGTTAAAGTTTAATCAAATAAAGGAAAGGATTAATTCGGAATTTCTCAATTTGAAGTCAAATCGGATTGGATGCAAAATTGGATTCTGAATACGTCTCGGTATTTTGACTATAAATTTCATCTCAGATATCCGATTGAGGTGATTCAAGCGGCATTGGAAAGAACTCAAACTACTACAATTCATTGTGAAATAGCATTTTCCCAATTCGAAGCGCCGCAAGGCCAAAATCACGCCACAAGATAGGACCGCAATTCTGGGCGAATCCTATTCCGATTTGGGCTTAGGTTTTCTTTATCCTAATTGGGCTTGGACTTAAATCTCCGAAATTCCTAGGATTACTAGGGCTTCTAGGGCTCTCCTTAGCCATATAAATAGACCTCTAAGCCTCACAATTGGGGGAGGCCGTTTTAAGCTGAATTACGACGTATTGTCGTGGGGAAGCTTTTGCTTTGTTTTCCATTGTAAGTTTTATTCTTTCGATGATGACAATTCAATTTTTGGTTGTTATTGTTATCATGAGAGGCTAAATCTTTCTACTAAGGTTGAAGATGAAGCTTCGTCATTAACAAACTCATGTATTCGCGTATTTTGTTTATACAATTTTGACTTCGAATAAGAATGTTGTAGATTTTCATTCAATTGGTTGATTTATATCTTTTAATTGAATGTGATGAACTGTCATTGTTGAAGTTGGATATTTAATATGTTTCATCCTTCGGATACATCAATTCATTCGATTGAAATCGGATATCCGTTGTGATTCGTTAACCAAACAGATACATAGGATGATTTAATTTCAATTTGGATAATTGTTGTGATTTGTAAAATGGGTGGATTCATTGAATGATTTAAACTTGATATTTGTAAAACATCGAACAACAGTTTGAGCACAATAGTTTGTCGATTGTATGAACAAATACGAGAATATAAAGTTAAGATTTAGCGAAGTGGATTCTGAAACCTTAGTGTTCTTTACCATTTTATTTAATCATTTTCTTTAGTTTATGTTTTGTTTTAGCACGACAAAAATCATGAAATTCAGAACTAGGTTAAAATAGGATTAGTTTAGATAAGAATTAGTTTTCACAACACAATTCCCTGTGGATCGACCTCGCACTTGCACACACGCTATATTGCACACGACTCGTGCGCTTGCGAGTACAATTAAATTTGTACATCAGTCCCTGCTCAGTGCTGCTCAGAAGTAGATGCTCTAGAAGGTGGTGCTATATATTTGACAGACTAAAGTGCCAAATCTTGATCTCTTGGGGCAAAGTTTGTTTCAATGTATGGCTTGACTCTGTGTCCATTGACTTTGAATGACTGGTCGGTCTAAGGGTTGTGAACCTCCAAAGCTCCATGAGGGAATACTTGTGTAACAATGCAAGGCCCAGACCATCTTGACTTAAGCTTTCCAGGGAAGAGTTTCAATCTTGAGTTATAGATCAAAACCTTTTGTCCTACTTGAAACTCCTTCCTGACCAGTTGCTTGTCATGGTATGCTTTGGTTCTGTCTTTGTAGAGCTTGGCATTTTCATATGTATCACGCCTCAGTTCCTCCAGTTCATTTAGTTGTCCTTTTGTCACCAGCTTGCTTCATATCGAAGTTAAACTTCTTGATGGCCCAGTACGCTTTGTGTTCGAATTCCACTGGTAGATGACATGCCTTCCCAAAAATCAAACGATATGGAGACATACCAATAGGTGTCTTGTAAGCAGTCCTTGATAAGCGCTAAAATATTCATATTTTCAGCCCTTAACTTGCATGTTTTAATCCTTTGGTTTTGGTTAATTAGGTCATATTAATTCCTTTTTGTGTTTTTCATACTTTTGTAGGCTTTTAGAAGAAAATGAAGTAAATCTAGATGATTTGGGCTCAAAAGAGAGAAGATGGAAAATTGGGAGCTCTCTGACACTGCGATCGATCACAGGGTACCTGCGATCAAGCGCAATACCCGAGAAGACAAAGCACAATTCGAGCCAGGGGCGATCGAGCGCATGCCAGAAGAGGATCGATCACAGACCTGCGATTGAGCACACACGGGTTGCGATCGATCGCACCCGTGTGCAGGAGACATATCAAGTAGCGGCCAAATTGTCATTCTTTCCATATTAGGGTTTTCCAACTCCCAATTGTAATAGGTTTTGAAACCCTACGAAATCCCAAGGTTTACTACTTTGTCAAGGACTTCTAAAGCCTATAAATAGACCCTTAAACCTCTAGAATAGATAGGCTTTGTAAGGAGAAGAAGAGGAGCTCTTCAAGTTCAAGTCTTGGGTTTATTCTTTTTCTTTCTTTTCTTTTCCTTATAAAGATGTTTAACATCAATTTTATGTGTATCTAATTTAATTAGTAGGGCTAGATTGAAGTCCTAGTTATGTTTAGTTAATATTTCAATATTGGCGCCCTTGTGATGATCTTGTTGTGCTATTTAACTTGATTAATGCCTACTTACATGAATTCTTCACATGTGTGTGCCTGATCAAGATATGCATGTGGTATGGACTAGTTAGTTAAATCAATTTGGATGGCCGAGTCCTGGGTTTAACATAAGTAACAAAAGAATCCACACTGCGATGGAGTATATGTCATGCCCTAGGCCTCGTGTGTTTGTCGATTTCCATAGAACATATGCTTTCCTAAGGAACAACTTAGTATACATCATGCCAAATCCTTTAGAAAATAAAAGAGTTAGAGTATATGCCATGCCTAACTCGCTGCTTAGGAAAATCTATAGCCTTAGGAGTATACACCATGCCCTTAGGTTGACAAACATTAGATATGCATAACATGATCAAAGCATTGGCATATTGTTATATTAGCTACATATAATTAGTGGTGGATATCAAAGCCCTACCGTTTATTATCATCACTTAGACAATCAATCTTTGTTTTACTTAAGGAATTTATTTTTAAACAAAAATTCAGCAATCCTCGTGGGAATGATCCTGTACTTGCACCATATACTACTATGTTAACCTTGTGCACTTGCAGGTAAAACGTACAATTATTTACCTATTAATTTAGGTAGATATTTTGCACAACAGTCCTATAAGCCCATAGTGCATCATTCAAGCGTAGTGACCAATCCTTCCTATTGGGGTTCATTATCTTTTAAAGGATACCTTTGATCTCTCTGTTGCTGATCTTAACTTGGCCACTGGTTTGAGGATGGTATGGAGTGCCAACCTTATGAGTGATGCCATACTTCTTTATCACAAAGGCAAAGGCATAGTTGTTGAAGTGGCTCCCTCCATCACTAATGATTGCCCTAGGTGTCCCAAATCTAGCAAAGATGTTTTCCTGCAAAAACTTCACAACCACTTTATGATTATTAGTCCTTGAGGGGACAGCCTCGACCCATTTAGACACATAATCCACAGCCACAAGAATATATAGATAACCGAATGAGTTAGGAAATGGTCCCATGAAGTCAATACCCCAGACATCGAAGAGCTCTACAACTTGAATATTTTGCAGTGGCATTTGGTTTCTGGATGAGATGTTACCTGTCCTTTGGCATCTGTCACAAGAGCTGCAAAACAAGAAAGCATCTTTAAACACATTCGGCCAATAAAAACCAGATTGTAATACCTTAAGTGTTGTTCTCTTGGCCCCAAAGTGTCCACCACAAGCAAACTAATGACAATGCTGCAGAATGCTCCAATGCTTTTCTTCTGAGACACACCTTCTGATGATTTGATCATGGCAGAATTTGAACAGATAGGGGTCATCCCAATGGTATTGTCTAGATATAGATATCAACCTCTTCCTTTCTTGACTAGACATTCCTGGGGGAAAAACCTTGGCAGTTATATAATTCACAATGTCTGCATACCATGGAAGTTGGACCTCAACTGCAAATAACTGCTCATCTGGAAACTTTTCATTCAATGGGAGCTCATCTCCTTCTTCCTCATGAAGTAGTCTGGATAGGTGATCTGCAATCACATTCTCACTGCATTTCTTATCTCTGATCTCAAGATCAAACTCTTGCAGTAATAATACCCATCTGATCAATCTTGGCTTTGCATCCTTCTTAGCAAACAAATATCTCAAAGCAGCATGATCGGTGAAAACAATGACCTTAGAGCCATGTAGGTATGATCTAAACTTCTCCAAAGCAAATATGACAGCTAATAATTCTTTCTCAGTGGTAGAATAATTTAGCTGAGCATCATTCAATGTCCTAGAAGCATAATATATTGCATGAGGTATCTTATTGATTCTTTGAACCAAGACAGCTCCCAAGGCAAAGTCACTGGCATCACACATGAGCTCAAATGGTAGACTCCAATCAGGTGCCCTCATTATTGGTGCAGATATGAGCAGCTTTTTCAGTGTGTTGAAGGCAATCATGCATTCTTTAGTCTATTCAAACTTGGCCTCCTTCCCCAGCAATGCACAGAGGGGTCTAGAGATCTTGGAGAAATCCTTCATGAACCTTCTATAGAACCTGGCATGTCCAAGAAAACTCCTCACCCCTTTCACTGTCAGAGGCGGAGGAAGTTTGGAGATGATGTCAATCTTAGCCTTATCTACCTCAATGCCCTTGCTTGAAATAGAGTGACCCAATACAATGCCTTGTTGAACCATGAAGTGACATTTTTCCCAATTGAGCACTAGGTTACACTCTTCACATCTCTTGAGAACACTCTTCAGATGGTTGAGGCATTCTTCAAAACTAGACCCAAAGACACTAAAGTCATCCATAAATACCTCAATGGATTTCTCCACCATATCTGAAAAAATGCTCATCATTCATCTTTGGAATGTGGTTGGGGCATTGCATAATCCAAATGGCATTCTTTTGTAGGCGAATGTTCCAAAAGGACATGTGAAGGTGGTCTTCTCCTAATCCTCTAGTGCTATTGCAATCTGCTTATAGCCACTATACCTGTCCAAGAAGCAGTAGTAGCTATGGCAAGCTAACCTTTCTAGCATTTGATCAATGAAGGGTAGGGGGAAATGGTCTTTTCTTGTCACCTTGTTCAGCTTTCTGTAATCAATGCATACCCTCGAACCAGTGGTTACTCTTGTAGGCATCAGCTCATCATCTTCATTCTTCACTACTGTGATCTCATTCTTCTTTGGAACTACATGGACTGGACTCACCCATTTACTGTCTGAGATGGGGTAAATAATGCCTACATCTAATAATTTCAACACCTCTGCCTTGACTCCTTCCTTCATGTGCGGGTTGAGTCTTCTCTGTACATCCTTGGTTGGCTTTGCTTCCTCTTCAAGGAAGATTTGATGCATACATTTGGCAGGACTTATTCCCTTGATGTCAGCAATGGTCCATCCCAAAGTAGTTTTATGTTCTCTGAGAACTCTCAACAGCTTTTCTTCTTCCTCACAACTCAGATTTGCAGCAAGTACGACTGGTAATGTCTTGTTTTCTCCTAAGTAGGCATATGTTAGGTGGTCTAGCAATTGCTTCAATTCCAATTTTGGTGCCTGGACAATAGAAGGAACAAGTGAAATATTAGTAGGCTCAAGAATCTCAAAGGGAGGAGTGTACTTACTCAAATATTTTGGAGAGGCCTCAAGGAGGTACACGGTTTCAATGATGTCTTCAATAACATCTTCAGGTTCTGGCTCAATGTCCTGCCTTGTGAAACTATTGGTGAGGGTGGCCTCCAATGGATCTTTATGTTGGTCCTGCAAAACTGTCTCACTAACACCTTGGATCATACAAACATCTAAACATTCCAAATCTTCTTGAGGTAATTTCAATGCATCGAATATTTTGAACTCTATTGTCTTACCATTTACCTTCATGCTTATAATACCCCTTTTCACACCTATTGTAGTATCAGCAGTTCTCATAAGGGGTCTTCTTAAGATAATAGGTAAAGGTGATGGCATAGGGGATTCTTCCACTCCAACACAATGAAATCAACAGGTACAATAAATGTACCTACCTTTACCAAGACATCTTCAAGTATACCTATTGGTCTTTTAATGCTTCTGTCTGCTAATTGCAAGGTGATAGAGGTTGGTTGAAGCTCCCCCAATCCTAGCTTTTCATATATAGTGTAAGGTAGCAAATTAACCCCTGCTCCTAGATCCAACAGTGCCTTTTCAAAAGAATGGTCTCCTATCCTGCAAAGAATGGTAAAACTGCCTGGGTTTGTTAGCTTTGGTGGTAATTTTCTTAATAAGACTGCACTTACCTCTTTTGTTAAGGCCACTGTCTCATACTCATGAAACTTCCTTTTGTTAGTGCAATAATCCTTTAAAAATTTAGCATATGAAGGAATCTATTTAATTGCATCTAATAAAGGAATGTTGATTTCTACTTTCCTCAAGGTCTCAAAGATATCCATAAGTTGCTTTTCTTTCTGTGGTTTGACTAACCTTTGAGGGAAGGGTGGTGTATTCACCTTCTCCATTTTACTTACCTTGGAAGTTGAGACTTCATCTGGAGATGCTTGAGGTGGCTCTTCAGTTCCAATGACCTTGCCAATTCTGAGAACTGTGACTGCTTTCATCTGTTGGTGATCCTCTAGATTGGGTATTGTTTGGGCTGGAAATTCTTCCTGCATTCTTTCACTTAGCTTCTTTTCCATCTGCCCCATTTGCACTTCCAATCTTTGAATGGCTTGATCAGTCTTTGTATTGAATTGTTTTTGATCAGCCGTGAATTGCTGTTGTGAAGTCATGAATTGCTGTTGAGAAGTCACCAGGGTGTGTATCATATTCTCCAGTTGGTTCAATTTTGACTATTGAGTTGGCTGCCTTGCTTGTTGGGGATCCTTTTGTTGTCCTTGATTGTTACTCCATGGGAATTCAAGGTGGTTTTGCCACCCTGGCTTGTAGGTATTGGAGTATGGATTGTTCTTGTAGGGGTAGTTGTTTTGTCCCACATAGTGCGCTTGCTCCTGATCTGCAAATGAATATAAAGGGCAAGTTTCAGTAGTATAACCTACTTGAGAACATATGGCACATACCTCGAATTGGGTGGTTGGCTGATTGGAAGAGATGTTCTGAGTAGTCATGGCATTTGCAAGCATAAGGAATGCCTTCTGCACGACAGCCAGCTGATCTTGTAATGGTGGATCCGAATGATAGGAATATGAATGATTTCTAGGAGCTTGAGCTTGCCATGAAAGATTGGACTATTGGCTCCATGTTGGGTTACAGGAATCAAAATAGTTATCTTTCCCTGGTCTAGAGAATGATGTATTCTTATGCCCATTAATTTTGTTAGAAATTTGTCTCATTATAAGACATTCTCTAACATGGTGATAAGGGTCATGGCATAATGAACATGGTCCATGGGGTGTTGGAACGCCTCCCCACATGTTAAAAATTAAAAAAATAAAATAACAAAAAGTTAAAATTAAAAAGGGAGAATAAAAACAAGATTGAAAATAAAACTTACGAAGATGCAGACTCAACTGACCCTGCATGAAATAAAAGAAACAAATAATCAGATCTATAATTATCGCAGTACTGTGTTGCTCTCTGGATGTGCGATCGATCGTACCGTGAGGTGTGCTCAATCGCATTGGTGCGCTCGATCACCCTGGTTGGGCCCTCGAGCGCACCTCCAGAGGCAAAATAGGACTATAGAAAAAAACTAAAAAAACAGAAAAATTTAAAACAAAAATAAACTAAGGAAAATGATTCCAAACAAAATCAAACAATCCCTGGCAACAGCGCCAAAAAATTGTTGTTCCACAATTACTCACCTAAATTAATAGGCAAATAACTAGATGTTTTACCCGTAAGTGCACAAGGTCAACATAGTAGTATAATGTGCAAATACGGGGTCATTCCCACGAGGACTGTTGAATCTTTTTTTAAAATCAATTCCCAAAGTAAAATAAAGCAAGAGATTGAATTTAAATTGATAATGATAAAAAGGTAGGGCTTTGATATCCACCACTAATTATATTTAGCTAATATATCAATATGTCAATGTTTTGATCATGTTATGGATATATAATGTTTGTCAACCTGAGGGCATTGGTGTCTACTCCTTAAGCTATTGATTTTCATAAGCAACGAATTAGGCATGGGTGTCTACTAAGTTGTTCTTTAAGAAAACATAAAACTGTGAAAATCGACAAACACATGAGGCCTAGGGCATGGGTGTCTACTCCCGGTTCCCCATGTTGATTAACCCAAGAATCCGGTGTGGATATCTTTTGTTACTTATGTTAAACCCAGGACTCGGTCATCCAAATTGATTTAACTAACTAGTCCACACCACATGCACATGTTGATCAGGCACACACATATGACGAATTCATGAAACTAGGTATTAATCAAGTTAGACATCATAACAAGATCATCACAAAGGCCCCAATATTGAATATTAATGATAAGTGCCAAATATTGTATATTTGGGCCCCTTAACTTTTGTTAGTTAAGCTCTTAGCTGTGTTAATTTTTAATGTTTTTGATTAGTTTTGGTGTTTTAGTGATTTGCAGGTTGTTAAGAGAGAAATGCGGCTTTAAGGTGATATTTGCAACTCATTCCATTAGTTCTGGGGCTTAAGACACTTCATGAAGCATTGGCAGCAAATTGGGATCGAGCGATGATTCGCACTCGATGAGTCCCATTAAAAATGCCATATCTAGATTTCTATAACTCGGATTGAGGTGATCTTAGTGTCATTGGAAAGATAACTCAAAGATATACAAATTCATATTTCACAAGAGTAGGCTAATTCTGGATGGAAGTGCGCTCGAGCGCACGTTTAGTGCGATCAAGCGCACTCGCACCTTACGCAGCAAAAGACATGTTGCACGAGTGCGATCGAGCGCACTCGGCCGACCTGGTAGCACTGAAACCCTAAAATTAGCTTATAAATATCATTATTTTCCATTGTAAAAGGACGGAGGTGCGCCAGGGGCGCCGTTCTTTGTTCTTTTTATGTTTTCTGGGCATTTTGTCACTTTGAACTCGAATTCTTTTGTAAGTATTTGATTTTAATGAAGTTAATTTAGTTTCTTTATGATTTCTTTTGTCATGAGAGGCTAAATCTTCAAATAAGGTTGAAGATGAAGCCTCGTCTTTGATAAACATTCATGTTCTTGTCGTTTTATGTATACAATGTGCTTTTTAATTAAATTGTTGTTCAAAGTCAATTCAATTGTTTGATTAATTTCATTTGATTGAATGTTGTTCTTTTATTCATGCTAAATTTTATATTCGTTGTGTTTCGTCTGGGGGTACATTAAATGATTGGATTGAGACTAATATCCATTGTGATCTACGGATACAGTGGATGATTTGAGCTCAATTAAATATTCGTTGTGATTCTTTTAATGGATGGATTCATCGAATGATTTAATGTGTGTGTTTACGACTTTTGAACAATGTATAAACTTTTTGGTTGTCTATTGTATGCATAAAATGCAAGAACATGTTGTTTGATTTGGCGAGGTGGATTCGGATAACCTTAGTAATTTTCCATTACTTGTTTTCAAATTGTTTAGTTTAGCTTATGTTTTTTGCATGACACAAATATGAAAATTGGAACTAGGTTATGATAAAATTGGGTTAAACTAGAAAATCAAAATTTTGCAAACACGTCTCCCTGTGGATTCGACCTCGCACTTGCACACACTTTACTGCACACGACTCGTACGCTTCCGAGTACAATTAAATTTGTACATCAAATTTTGGCGTCGTTGCTAGGGAGATGTTTGTTTTTGTGAAAATTGATTTTTGTTTAAATTGATTTTATTTTTCTACTAGTTTAGGTAGATTTTTGTTTCATTTTCTTTTTGCAATTTTTGTTTATTTTTATTTTTATCTGTTTCTGTTTTGTTTCATCTAACCATAAATAAAAAATTAAAAAAAAAAAAAAAAAAGAGTTTGGCTTCTGTTTCCATTTTTTTCTGTAGTTCTGCAGAATCTACTCCATGCTAGTGCGCTCGATCGTACCCCACTCGCGCTCAAGCGCACTCGAGCACAAGGCAGCAAACGAAGTGCCCCTGCGCTCGATTCTCCCCAGTTGCGCTCAAGCGCACAGCAAACATACGCTCGAGCGCAATTCGCTTACGCTCAAGCGCAGCAGCAGCACAGTTGCGCAGCAGCAGCACACTTGCCGAATCAGCTCACACTTGCGCTCAAGCGCACCTCCGTAAACTGCACCAAAACGAGCCAACACCTTGAATTTTGCCAAACTTATGTTTGGTCCATTTTGTGAGTTTTTGTTTTTAATTTTTGGTATTTTTGTTTATTTTATTTTCAAAAAAAAAAAAAAAACCTACAAAAACAAAAAAAAATTTGGTTAATGTTTCATGTGGAAATGTGTTTTGTTTAAAAAGTGATGATACGCATGAATTTTCCTTTAGGTAATTTTAATGTCACCCCTAGTTGTAGGACACCCACTCCTACCAACTATCCTCACCATTTGCACCCACATGGACCATGTTTATACTGCTCTAACCCTTATCATAGTTCAGGTAATTGTCCATCATGTGGACAATTTTTCAATGTTTCATATGAGCAGATGAACACCAACTTCTCCAGTCCGAGGTCTGAATCAAATTTCAATTGCTACACCCCAGACTGGAGCAACCATTCTAATTTCTCATGGCAAGCTAATGTTACGGGAAATTATGCTCCCCAATTTGATGAACTGCACCATCCTAAATATCCGCAATTCGACAACCAATCCTCTTCCCCTTCACCCTGCAATTATCCTCTACAAGATTTATCATTGGAAAACACCCTCAAAGCGTTCATACAGTCTAATGGCCAAACCTTGCAAGAGCTTAAAAATGCCACCATGGTCAACTCCCAAACCATAAATGAAGTGAAGAATGCAGCCATGGCCAACATTTAAGCAATTGAAAATTTGGAAGGACAACTTGGTCATTTAGTTGCTGAACTTACCAGAATAAAGGAAGAAGAGCTTCAAAGTCAGTTGATGGCTGAAAGGCACCACATGATTGATGAGGATGATTCCAGCAGTCCTTATCATGAGCATGTCCAAGCCACCACCCCGATTAGGAGAGAGAAAATTGTTGAGGAGACTGTTGATGAGCCAAGTCTAGAGGACCCATTGGGAAAGTACTTTGCTCAATTTGGATGTGACCATACCTTGACAACATATTTAAGCAAGCTGATGCTTTATTGGGCTCAACTCCTAAGATGCGAACTAAGAGTAGGGAAACCACTGAGATATCATTCCCTAACTCACCCTCATTAGCAACTGAGCCTTTCATTGTGGGTAACCATGAGCAAAAAGGAAAAAAGGAGCAAGTTGAGCAAATTGATCTCCTACCAACTCCAAGTATGTCCAATGACAAGGAAGTGAGTACTGAAGCTCATTCCTTCGTCACAATCCCTCTTGAGACACTCCATGAACCCCAAGCTCCACTTATTCAATGTCCCCAAGAGCCATTTTATGCCAAGACTCTCAAGGATCTTTGCAAACAAGCAAGCAAACCTAGGAACCATCGTCCCAAGAAGATCCTTTAGAGCAAGCAAGTTGGCTACATAAGATGGCGAAACATCCTTCCAGAGGGATATCAAATTCTTAAGAAGAAATGGTGGAAGGGATTGGTTGGACATCCAAATGATCGGGGAAAGCACTGTAAAATTTTTTCCCCATTTTAATTTCTGCACATTTTCCTTCTTTCTTATTTTTTATTTTATTTTGTTTCATTTTCTTTTTGTTTCTATCAACAATTAATCTTTTGATATTTGTTTCTATGAAGAAATATTGCTGTTAGATTTTGAAAAGGTGTTTTGGTCTTCATGTTTGGGGGGATGCTTTGGCCTTTGCACACTCGAGTTTCCTCATCCCACGGTATTTTATCTCTTGCCACATTGGGGACAATATGTCATTTAAGTTTGGGGGTGTGAAAAAACACATTGTCCTTTTGTTTGTTTTTATCTCTTTTTTTTTTTTTTTTTTTTGTTAAAAGGAATATATATATATTGTGCTATGTTGTTGATTGGGCATGAGTTACATCATAACTGTGGTTTGCATGTCATTAACGTGTTTAACTTTTTAAACACTGCATATCATTAGAAATCTGAGTCCTTTGACTCATTTGGTGGATTAAAGAGACTTCACATGTCTGAGTTGATTATCACAAGCACACTAGCATAAAGTCTGTGAGGTATGAGATTTGGATTGATTAGGGTGTGCCTCGCGATTTGTAGGATGAAGTGTTGATGAACCTTGGCTTGAGGATAGAAAAAAAAAAAAAAAAAAATATATATATATATATATATATATATGTGTGTGTGTGTGTGTGTGTGTGTGTGTGTGTGTGTGTCATCAGTTTGAGTTTTTCATTGAGTAACCGGACCTCATGCCTCACTAAGCATTGGGTGTTCGCGTAAAAAGATGAGAAATTCAATTTGGTTGATTGTATGTCTAGTTTGGCTTCATAGCCTTTTTGACTTGAGTAATTAAGCCTTAGGGATGTTTTACATCTAGTGCCCTAAAACCATCTGGTTTGGGAGTCACTGGCACAACACTCGTTACATAGGTCAATTAGAAAGCTTAAGGGAGCGGAACATTTCACAGCCTACACAAAAAAATAAAATAAAAATAATATATATATATAATGCATGTCTTGATCTAAGCCTTTAGTGTTTTCATCTGTGTGAATTCCTATGAATTTTGAGGTACACCAAACTTTGAGAAAAATTGAAGCCTCTTAACTTTGTGTTAGTCTCACTTTGCACCTATTGAAGCTTGTGTTATCTCAAATTTCCACCTTTGAGTTGAATGATTTGTGGTTGACTTGATGATTTGATTGTGGTGTTCACTTTGTTAAACCTGCTCATGATGTGAGAACCATGTGTTTAGGTGGAAATTGTGTTTGTCAATGACATAGTGCTAAAAATGTTTGTGGGTATCATTTCTCTGTTAAACCCTCACGAGACTTCACTCGTCCACTAGGGATGCCTAGGAGTTTAAAAGGTTTGTTGCATATGATAAATGCAATCGTCTCTCCCACGACAGTGGACTTATGTTTCTTGTTTTCATTTTGTTTTGTTAAGGGACTAGCAAAATGTAAGTTTGGGTGTATTTGATGCGTGCCAAATATTGTATATTTTCGCCCCTTAACTTATGTTAGTTAAGCTCTTAGCTGTGTTAATTTATGATGTTTTTGGTTAGTTTTGGTGTTTTAGTGATTTGCAGCTTGTTAAGAGAGAAATGCGGCTTTAAGGTGATATTTGCAACTCATTCCATTAATTCTGGGGCGTAAGACACTTCATGGAGTATTGGCAGCAAATTGGGATCGAGCGATAATTCGTACTCGACGAGTCCCACTAAAAAGACCATATCTAGAGTTGTATAGCTCGGATTGAGGCGATCTTGGTGTCATTGAAAAGCTAACTCAAAGATCTACAATTTCATACTTCACAAGAGTAGGCTAAATCTGGATGGAAGTGCGCTCGAGCGCACGTTTAGTGCGATCGAGCGCACTTCCATCCAAAATTAGCCTACGCTTGTGAAATATGAATTTGTAGATCTTTGAGTTAACTTGTGCAATCGAGCGCACTCGCACCCTACGCAGCATAAGACATGTCGCATGAGTGCGATCGAGCACACCTAGAGTGTGATCGAGCGCACTCGGCCAACTTGGCAACGCTGAAACCCTAAAATTAGCTTTAAAATATCATTATTTTCCATTGTAAAAAGACGGAGTCGCGCCAGGGGCGCCGTTCTTTGTCGTTTTTGTGTTTTCTGGGCATTTTGTCACTTTGAACTCGAATTCTTTTGTAAGTATTTGATTTTAATGAAGTTAATTTAATTTCTTTATGATTTCTTTTGTCATGAGAGGTTAAATCTTCAACTAAGGTTGTAGATGAAGCCTCGTCATTGATAAACATTCATGTTCTTATCGTTTTATGTATACAATGTGATTTTTAATTAAATTATTGTTCAAAATCATTTCAATTGTTTGATTAATTTCATTTGATTGAATGTTGTTCTTTTATTCATGCTAATTTTTATATTCGTTGTGTTTCTTCTGGGGGTACATCAAATGATTGGATTGAGACTAATATCCATTGTGATCTACGGATACAGTGGATGATTTGAGCTCAATTAAATATTCGTTGTGATTATTTTAACGGATGGATTTATCGAATGATTTAATGTACGTGTTTACGACTTTTGAACAATGTATAAACTTTTTGGTTGTCTATTGTACGCATAAAATACAAGAACATGTTGTTTGATTTGGCGAGGCAGATTCGGATAACCCTAGTAATTTTCCATTACTTGTTTTCAAATTGTTTAGTTTAGTTTATGTTTTTTACATGACACAAATACGAAAATTGGAACTAGGTTAAGATAAAATTGGGTTAAACTAGAAAATCAAATTTTTGCAAACACGTCTCCCTGTGGATTCGACCTCGGACTTGCACACACTTTACTGCACACGACTCGTGCGCTTGCGAGTACATTTAAATTTGTACATCAATTAACAAAACTCAACTAGGGCTTCAATCTAGCCCTACTAAATAAATTAGCAACGCATAGAGTTGATGTTAAACATCTTCATAAAATAAAAAAAAAGAAACGAAAAGAATAAACCCGAGACTTGAACTTGAAGAACTCCAATTCTTCTCCTTGCAAAAGCCTCTTCTATTCTAGAGACTTAAGGGTCTATTTATAGGCTTTAGAAGTCCTTGACAAACTAGTAAACCTAGGAATTTCATAGGGTTTCTAAACCTATTGCAATTGGGAATTGGAAAACCCTAATATGGAAAGAAAGACACTCTGGCCGCCACTTGATATGTCTCCTGCGCACGGGTGCGATCGATCGCAACCCGTGTGCGCTTGATCGCAGGTCTGCGATCGAGCCTCTTTTGTTCTGCGCTCGAACGCTGATTGCCTGCTTCGCACTGTGTCTTCTCTGGTACTGCGCTCAATCGCAGGGAACTTGTGATCGATCGCAGTGTTAGGGGCTCCCATTTTTCCGATCTTCTCTCTTTAAGTCCAAATCTTCCAGATTTACTTCATTGTCTTCCAAAAGCCTACAAAAGTGTGGACAACACAAAAATGAATTAAAATGACCTAATTAACTAAAACCAAAGGATTAAAACATGCAAGTTAATGGCTAAAAATATGAATATTTTAGCACTTAACAAGCGCTAAGTTTACAGTCTTCAGCTGGACTTTTCACCGCTGATGATTCAGTAGACGACATAGGATCTTCCGAAGGCAATTCCTCACTCTCCGAAATTTCCAGTTCCAAGAACGGCTTCAACTGCTGACCATTGACCTTGAGAGTACTTCCATTCTTTGGATCCTCGATTTTGATGGCTTTATGAGTAGAAACTGCACGCACTATGAATGGTCCAGTCCATCGGGATTTGAGCTTTCCTGGAAACAGATGCAGACTTGAGTTGTAAAGGAGGACTTTCTGACCAACTTCAAACAATCTTCTCAAATTGTTTTGGACATGGGTCTTCTTCATCTAATCTTTGTATAGCTTGGCACAGTTGTAGGCATCATTCCTCAATTCTTCTAATTCATTTAGCTGTAGCTTCCTTTGCTCACCAGCCTTGGTGAGGTTGAAATTTAGCTGCTTTATAGCCCAATAAGCTTGGTGCTCCAGTTCCACAGGGAGGTGACAAGCCTTGCCATACACGAGTCAGTAGGGAGACATGCCAATTGGAGTCTTGAATGCAGTCCGGTATGCCCACTGAGCGTCATTGAGTCGAAGAGACCAGTCCTTCCTTGTCGGGTTCACCGTCTTTTCTAATATCCTCTTGATTTCTCTGTTGGATATCTCAACTTGCCCACTTGTCTGAGGATGGTAGGGAGTTGCAACTTTATGAGTAATACCATACTTCTTCATGAGTTGCTCAAATATCGGTTGCAGAAATGCTTCCCCCCATCATTGATGATGGCACGTGGTGTCCCAAAATGTGCGAACACATTTTCCTTCAAAAATTGCAACACGACTCTATGACCATTAGTCTTGTAGGCAATGGCCTCCACCCACTTGGAAGCATAATCCACCACCAAAAGGATGAAAAGATACCCATAAGAATTAGGGAAGGGCCCCATGAAATCGATGCCCCAAACATCAAACAACTCCACAATAAGGATCGGGTTCAGTGGCATCATATTCCTTCTTCCAATGCTCCCCAACTTCTGGCATCTTTCACAAGCTGAATAGTAGGCATGGGCATCACGAAAAATTGAGGGCCAATAGAATCCACTTTGAAGAATCTTCGCCGTAGTCTTTTTAGAACTGAAGTGGCCTCCACATGCATGATCATGGCAAAAAGATAGGACATTTTGTTGGTCATTTTCAAGAATGCATCTCCTTATAATCTGATCTGGACAGTATTTGAACAAGTAAGGATCATCCTAAATGAAGTACTTTGCCCGAGCCAACAGTTTTGATCTGTCTTGCTTGGTCCATTATGATGGCATCTGGGCAGTGACAAGGTAGTTCACTATGTCTTCGAACCATGGTGCAGTATTTTGAGAAATGTGCATAAGTTGTTCATCAGGGAATGTCTCAGCAATCGGCACAGCATTTTCATTGAAGTCCACAACCAGCATGGATGGATGGTCAGCTACCACATTCTCGGAACCCTTCTTGTCCCGAATTTCAATATCAAACTCTTGTAGCAACAGAATCCACTGGATGAGACAAGATTTAGCATCTTTCTTTGACAAAAGATATTTTAGCACAGCATGATCCAAGTAGACTAAGACTTTAGACCCTAGCAAGTAAGATCTAAACTTATCCGGAGCAAACACTACAGCCAACAACTCTTTTTCAGTGGTGGAGTAGTTGAGTTGTGCATCATTCAGAGTCTTGCTGGCATAGTATATGACATGCAGAATCTTCTCTACTCGCTGACCCAAAACGGCTCTCACAACATAATCGGAGGCATCACACATTATCTCGAACGGAACCGCCCAATTAGGTGGCTAAATGATTGGTGTAGAAGTTAAGGTCTTCTTCAGAATCTCAAAGGCTGTTTGGCACTTGTCATTGAAATCAAAAGGAACATCTTTGGCTAGTAGATTACATAGAGGTCTTGCTATCTTGCTAAAGTCCTTGATGAATCTTTTATAGAACCCCGCATGTCCCAGAAATGACCGAATCTCCTTAATTGTCCGTGGGGGCGGAAGGTTAGAGATCAGATCAACCTTAGCTCTATCAACCTCGATACCTTTGTGGGAAATTACATCCCTCAAAACAATTCCTTGTTTCACCATGAAGTGGCATTTTTTCCAATTCAGAACCAAATTCTTCTCCTTACACTGTACCAGCACTAATGTGAGATGATGTAGACATTCCCCAAATGATGAACCAAAGACTAAAAAGTCATCCATGAAGATCTCTAGGTGACGTTCAACCATATATGAAAAGATGCTGATCATGCACCGCTGAAAAGTGGCGGGTGCATTGCACAATCCAAATGGCATACGGCGATAGGCAAACGTACCGAACGGACAAGTGAAAAGTAGTCTTCTCTTGATCTTCGGGGTCCAGTGGAATTTGGTTGTAGACAGAGTAACCATCAAGGAAACAGTAGTACTCATGGCCAGCCAATCTCTCCAACATCAAATCGATGAACGGTAGAGGAAAATGGTATTTGCTTGTCACGGCATTTAACTTCCTGTAGTCAATGCATACTCCCCATCAGAGGTGTATTGTTTCTCAACATGATTGAAACAAAAAGAAAATTAAATAACAAAATAAAAATAAAAAGAAAAATAAAAGAAATAAATCAGATCTGTAATTAGTGCAGTAACTGTGATGCTCTCTGGATGTACGATCGATCGCACCGTGAGGTGCGTTCGATCATACTGGTGCACTCGATCGACCTGGTTGGGTGATCGATCGCACCTCCAAAGGCAAAACAGGAACTACGGAAAAAAAACTATAAAAATAGAAAAATTTAAAACAAAAAACAAACTAAGGAAAATAATTTCAAACAAAATCAAACAATCCCCGGCAACGGCGCCAAAAACTTGTTGATAAAAAATCTACCTAAATTAATAGTTAAATAATTGTACGTTTTACTTGCAAGTGCACAAGGTCAACATAGTAGTATATGGTGCAAGTACAGGATCATTCCCACGAGGATTGCTGAATTTCCGTTTAAAAATAATTTCCTTAAATAAATTAGAGATTGAGTTGATAATAATAAAAAGAGTAGAGCTTTGATATCCACCACTAATAGTATTCAATTAATATAACAATATGCCAATGCTTTGATCATGTTATGTATATCTAATGTTTGCCAACCTAAGGGCATGGGTGTATACTCCTTAAGCTATAGATTTCCCTAAGCAACGAGTTAGGTATGGGTGTATACTCTAACTCTTTTCTTTCCTAAAGGATTTAGCATGGTATATACTAAGTTGTTCTTTAGAAAAACATATGTTCTATGGAAATCGACAAACACACGAGGCCTAGGGCATGGGTGTATACTCCTGGCTCCCCATGTTTGATTAACCCAAGAATCACGGTGTGGATTAGTTTGTTACTTAAGTTAAACCCAGGACTCGGTCATCCAAATTGATCTAACTAACTAGTCCATACCACATGCACATGTTGATCAGGCACACACATATGAGGAATTCATGCAAGCAAGTATTAATCAAGTTAAATAGCACAACACGATCATCACAAGGCGCCAATAATGAAATATTAATTTAACATAACTAGGGCTTCAATCTAGCCCTACTAAGTAAATTAGCTACACATAGAGTTGATGTTAAACATCTTCATAAAATAAAAGAAAAGAAATGAAAAGAATAAACCCAAGACTTGAACTTGAAGAGCTCCTTTTCTTCTCCTTCTAAAGTGTATATATTCTAGAGGCTTAAGGGTCTATTTATAGGCTTTAGAACTCCTAGACAAAGTAGTAAACCTAGAGATTTTGTAGGGTTTTGAGACCTATTACAAGTTGGAATTGGGAAACCCTAATATGGAAATAATGTCAATCCAGCCGCCACTTGATAAGTCTCCTGCGCACGGGTGCGCTCGATCGCAGCCCGTGTGCACTCAATCGGAAGTCTGCGATCGTTCCTCTTCTAGCATGCACTCGATCGCTCTTGGTCTGGATTGTGCTTTGTCTTCTCGGGTATTGCGCTCGATCGCAAGTGCCCTGCGATTGATTGCAGTACCAGGGAGCTCCAATTGTCTTCATTTTCTCTTTTGAGCTCAAATCACCTAGTTTTACTTCATTTTCTCCCAAAAGCCTGTAAAAGTGTGAAAAACACAAAAAGGAATTAAAATGGCCTAATTAATTAAAACCAAAGGATTAAAATATGCAAGTTAAGGACCGAAAATATGTGTATTTTAGCACTTATCAGATTGATGAGAATACTTAGAGTTGAGTTCATTCCTCTCTTTTCCTTCAAAACCTAGTCAGTATCTAGCTTCTGTCCGGAAGATTTTTTAGATCATTGATAAAAACAAGACCGAGAAACACATATCCGCTGCTGTATTAATGTTCTACCTTGCAGCCTGCTAAGTCACGCTACATCAATTGATATTAAAGCCCAAGTTACTTTCCATGAATTAGGAGGGGCAACCGTCTGGTAGACATGAACGAAGTGAACCTGTACATAGAGGCAGCCGTAAGGAGCAACCGGCAATTCATTTGCAGCACATGGAGGAGAGGTTTGGTGGTCAAACCGTGCGGAAGAAGGGGCGTGCGCACACCCAACACGGGGTCCCTACCGATCACTTAGCCGACATGGATGGTCTAAACGTTCGTCGTTGTTAACCAAGACTGCGGTACGCAGTGCGGAAGACAAATTTATTGCTGAATTTCAGCAACAGATGGAGGAGCAATTTGCGGCTATTGGGGATCAAATTGAAGACTTCACTACCAGAATATCCAACCTGGGTGGTCACAAAGGGGGTGGATCTAGAAACCCTTTTGCGGAGCGCCGAACACGTGGATCTCAGCACCGTGTGCAAGCTCATGCCCATTGGCGGGTGAATAGGTTCAAACTCGAATTACTGGAAGTCCAAGGTTGCTTGCAACCCTAAGAGTTCACGGTAACAAAAAAATCAAAATAAGTCAATGTTAAGTGCCAAAATATTCATATTTTAGCACTTAACTTATACTTGTTAGTTCCATAAGATTTGTTAGTTTGTGCTATTTTATTCATTTTATGTGTTTTCTATGTTTTTCTAGGCTTTTGGAAAAAAAAGGAAGCACTTCTAGAAAGTACGAGCATTAAAGAGCAAATTTGGGAAAGGTAGAGGTTCTGATAGTACTAGGACTAAACCCTACGATTTTACTAGGGTTTCTAGGATTTCTAGAGTATTCCTAAGCCTATAAATAGACCTCTAAGCCTCATAATTAAAAACAACTCTTGGGGAGAGGAATTGGAGGCTACTTCAAGGAGTCGTTTTTGGTTCTTTCTTTCCCTTTTCTTTTTAGTTTTATTTTAATTATGTGTAACTAATTCTTTAGTATGGCTAGATTGAACCCCTAATCATGTTTCTTTAATATTTCAATATTGGCGCCTTTGTGATAATCATATTGCAACTTGATTAATTCATGTTTTATTGAATTCCTCATATGTGTGTGACTGGCCATTATATGCATATGGTATGGTTTAGTTATTTAAGTTAATTTGGATGACTGAGTCCTGGGCTTAATAGAGTAACAAAAGAATTCCTCACGGGTTCTTGGGTTAATCAACATGAAAAACCGGGAGTAGACACCTATGCCCTAGGTTCCATGAGTTTGTCGATTTCCACAGATTTATGCTTTCTTAAAGAACAACTTAGTAGACACCCATGCTAAATCCTTTAAGAAAGAAAAGAATTAGAGTGGATACCCATGCCTAATTCGTTGCTTATGGAGATCAATAGCTTAAGGAGTAGACACCCATATCCTTATGTTGGCAAACATTAGGTATTCATAATATAATTAGAACACTGGCATATTGTTATATTATTTGAGCATGATTAGTGGTGGATATAAAAGCCCTATCTTTTTATTTATCTTTATTTCTTTTTAATATATCAATATCAATTTAGTGACAACTTTGATACTTTAATCAGTTCTAAGCAAAATCAACAATCCTCGTGGGAACGATCTCATACTTGCTGCACTATACTACTATTTTGATCTTGTGCACTTGCGAGTTAAAACGTACCAAATATTATCTATTGATTTAGGTAGTATTTGGCACAACAGTCAATTAAAAATAATAAATAAATAAGAGGTGTTTGGGGAAGCAGAGATTGAAGCGGAGGGTCCATGACAAGCCAATTTTACCTTTATTCGCGAACCTCAACTCCATCTACCCAATCTATATATGGAGGAGCAAGTTGAACCTGTTGAGGAGGAATTCCAAAATACTAAGATTCCTAATGTGGAGTTCAAGCATGAAGATATTGAAGATCCTTCACAAGGGTTTGTGGATTAGAATTCCCCACCAATCTATGATGACGATGTCAATGAGGAGGATCCAATTGAAAGACCTTTGCCATCTGACCTAGAAGAAGAGTATGATGAAGATGGGTTTTCTCCCATGTTTCACTGCCTCTACCCTGAAGAAGATGACCCATTGGAAGGGGAAGAACCCACAGATGACATTGCCGATTATGAAGAGGTTGATGAAGACCTTTCAGGTGAAGTGCCTAATTTTAACGATGAAGAGGTTGATTATGTTGATTTCCTTGGGGTTGAAGATTTTTAAATTCTCCTAACAATGATTATGGTGAGTTTTATACAGATGAGGAAAATTATATGTTCACAAGGGAAACAATGGCTGACCCATTCTTGAGTATTTTCATGGCATGTGGAAGAATAAAGTAACGAGAGAAGTATGGCAAATCCAAAGAATTGTCAAGTGGTGTGTGGGGCGTTCCTAACAAACATCGAGGTATGTCAATGATGAGAAGCGTCACACTTATTTTGGGGTGTTGCCTTGTCTTGATCTTGAGGAAGGGCGAGTGGAATGAGTTGACTGGGCATCCGAAGGACCGTGGAAAGAACCAGCCGAATTCGAGGGCGAATTCTCTCCAACAAGGGGAGAATGATGTAGATCACAGAAGACAGATTCTGGCATTGTGTTCAATCCTGCAATCGAGGGCATAAGTCCATGGAAGTGCGATCGATCGCCCGCATGCCTGCGATCGAGTGCACACGGGGAGTCATTATGTTATTTTCGCATTTTAATTACTTAAACCGGCTTTATTTCATTGTTTTATTAGGGTTAGGGTTTCAGAAGTCTTTATTTCATTATTTTATTAGGTTTAGGGTTTTGGGGGTACTTAAGTGATATTTTATAAGGTTTAGGGTTTTGGGAGTATTTATGTCATATTTTATTAGGTTTAGGGTTTTGGACTATAAATATATGCTTATAGCCTCCAGAGCAAGGAGTTGTTGTTTATTATTGATTTTGATTGATGAGAATACTCAGAGTTGAGTTTATTCCTCTCTCTTCCTTCAAAACCTAGAGAGTATCTAGCTTCTGTCAAGAATATTTTTTTTAGATCATTGATAGAATCAAGACCTAGAAATGCATATCCGCTACTTTATTGATGTTCTACGCTGCAGCCCACTAAGTCACGCTGCATCAGTTGGACTGGCAGACTGACATACAGTTTTCCTAGGGTTTTTAGGGTTCTCCTAATCCCTATAAATAGGTCTCTAAACATAGAAGAAACACACGACTGCCTTGAGCAAAAATTCAACAAATAGTTCTTGGAGGCTTAGCAGAGTCATGAGCGGCTAAACCCTCTAGTGGAGTGTTGATGTAACCCTATCCAACTACAATGGTTTGATTGTATTTAAATTTATAGATTTTCTATTTATGCATGTTGGTTGTCTAATTATGGGAATTGCTACAATTTGATTTTGTTCTTATTGTTGAAATGCAATTATTCTTAAATTCTAAAATCAATATTTGTGAAATTCTTATCTTGTCTTAGAAAGTCTTATATTTTTATTGAACTCAAATCATTCTTATTTTCTGTGATTATGGGGATGATGATTATACAACGGTTTCAATTGACATAAAATCAAGAGGGTTAGATAGGCCATACCTAGGGAAGACGGGTCGTACCGTATCTTTGTGATTAGGTTGACAATCCGTGCCAACCGAAGATGGGTGATACTTATTCTTTAGAAATGTATTTTCTTGTTTATTTATAACAAGCATATAATTTTCTTGATTAAATATGATTAAAAATTGTTGTGCGGATAGAGGTGAAATCAATACCCTACACTCTCTCTTATATTTCAATTCTCTTTTATTTTCATGCACTTTAGTTACAAAACAACCCAATCATCTCTTAAATTAAGTTACTTTTAATATTCATAAACTTGATATCTATTCCTAGTAGTCCTTGAGGTTCCACACCCTCAATATAGCCCTATCCTATAGGGATTCGTACTATTGCGAGTGGTATTTTAATTTTGATATATTTTGGTATACAAAAGACCACATCAACGGCCAATAGGCCTGTTCGCACGGACATGTCAAATACGATTTCCAGCAGCGCCAAAACCCTAATTTAGGGTTATAAATAGCATATTTTTCTAGGGAAACGCGCCAAAGGGGCGCCGTTCAGTGTAATTTTCAAAGTTTTGGCATCTTGTAGCTCTGAACATGTATTCCCTTTGTAAGTTTGTCATCTTTGATGAATTCAATGAGTTTTAATTTGATTTTTGTAGTCATGAGAGGCTAAACCTTCATCTAAGGTTGAAGATGAAGCTTCACCATTGATTAGCAGTCACATTCACATTGTAATGTTCGTACAATTCCGATGTTTAATTGATTTGATGTTTTATTTCAATTCAGTTATTTGATTAAACTCTTTTAATTGATTGTTTTGACTATTATTGTGTATACGTCGGATATTCGGTGTGTTTCATCTGACGGATACATTGAATAATTCAATTTAAATTGGATATCCATTGCAATTAATTAATCAAACGGATACATTTGATGATTTGATTTAAGTTGGGTATTCTTTGTGATTTGTATAATGGATGGATTCATTGAATGTTTCAATGGGGTTTTTTTTTTTTTTTTTATGAAAAGTAGAACATGCAAAGGTTTTATCGTTCTTCAGCTGTGTGAACAAAACATGCGAATGTATTGCCTTATTTGATGAGTGTGAATTCTGAAGCCTTAGTATTTTTGTCATTTGATTAAGATAATTTCATTTAGTTTATGTTTGCAAGAAAAATCACACAATTTTGGGAACTAGGTTAAAATTCAATCGATTTAGATAGAAATTTATTTACACGAACACAATTCCCTGTGGATTTGACGTCGCACTTGCAAAAGCTATATTGCAAAAGACTCGTGCACTTGCGAGTAACAATTTAAACTCACAACAAGTTTTTGGCGTTGTTGTCGAGGAATTGTTTTAGTTTGTGAAAATAATTTTTTTTTTTTTTTATTCTAGATTGATTTTACTTTTCTACTAGTTTAGTTAGAATTGTTCATATCATTACAATACACATCATTACCCAAGTCACTAACTAATCGATCCTAGTCCACTAATGCGATCGATTGCGATATGATCAAATTATCAATCGAACTCTATAGATTATGTATTATCCTTGTGCACTAATCCGATCGATCGTGATGAGAATGAAGGATTGATCGAACATTTGATCAATCTTAGTGCATTAGTTCGATCGATCTTTATACATCAAACTTGACACAATTGAAGGTTTGATTGAACATCCGATCAATCCTAGTGCATTAGTTTCATCGATCATGATACGATCAAATGATCAGTCGAACTTGATACGATTGTTGGTTCAATCGATCATAGTGCATATATTAGTCCAGTCGATCGAACTGTTAGGGTTTTTTTATTATCTTAGTGCATTAGTCTGATCAATTGTTATACGATTAAATGATCAATCGAACTCTTTGTATTTTGAATTATCCTTGTGCATTAGTTTCATTGATCGTAATAAGATTGAATTATCGATTTTTATTGAAATTGATCAATTTGCGATCGATCGTCCAATCGATCATAGTATTAGTAGTACAATAAGTCATGATAAGATTGAAGGACCGATCAAAATGTTTAAATTGAATAGTCATCCTGGTGCATTAGTCCGATCGATCTCAAGTGACCAACTAATTGATTGTGATAATCTCTTTAACATTGATTGAGAAAATTTCTTTAGCATCCTCCCATTAGAAGAAAGGTTAAGCCCCACATCCATGAGTCCCAAAGAAATCATGATCTTTTCTATGATCGATCTAACTTGACACGATTGAAGGTTCAATCGATCCTAGTGCAATAGTTCGATTAATCATGATAAGATCAATCGATAAAACTCTATACATTTTAGGACGAACAAGATTGAACTCCACAATATCAAACTCTTTAGTCAATAAAAATATCATCCAAATCTAAACATTAAATTTAAAAATAAAAAAATCTAAAAATATATACACACATATCTACAACTTTATAAAATGTTTTTATTTTTTTTATTTTTTATATGTATATTATATAAAGATATAAAATCGAAAAATAATTAATTTTTTACAATAGGTTTTCTTTTTTACAAAAAAAAATAAAATTATAGGTTAATATGATTTTTTTAGTAAGCTAAAAAAAATAAAAATAAAAACTATTAGCGTCGACAGTTAGATATCGATGCTGTAAGTTTATATCAGCGTCAACAGTTAGATATGAAACGATATCGTTTTTGTCCAAAAAATATGCAGGATCTAGTGGCGCATTTTTAATCTCCCGTGCCCTTTTCTTCCGTTTTCGCGTAACCCTTAAACACCCCCTTTTTACTGTATAACAAGAAAGACAGAGAGGGAGAGAACCTTGGGTGGCAGAGCTGGGGACTGGGCGACACCAACTCCTACCCTGGTTCTACATCCCTCTTTGCCCTTTGTTTTTGTTCTAGCATTCCACATAGAGAGAAAGGCAAAGAGAGAGAGAGAGAGAGAGAGAGATAGATGATCCTGAGAGAGAAGGGAAGCGATAAGAGAGAACTAGATGAGAAAGTGAGAGACTGAGGCAGTGAAGAGCGAGAGGTGTGATTTTTGGAGTGGGTCGTCGGAGTAGTGAGCTAGCGACGCCTTGGGTGATGGAGAAACGCTAATAGGGGCAGCTTCCAATTTCAAAAAACGTGTGGATGGGTTATTTCTATGATTATTGGTTGATTTGGGTTGGATTTGTTTTAATTATTTAAATTGAATTTCGAAATTGTTGAGTTATGGGTTGGATTTTTGATTTGTGGTGTTTTGCTGCGTGTTCATAGCCAAAACATGCTGAAAATCTAAAGATGAGCAAGGACGAAAGATTATCATTAGGGTTCGTTTGTTTCGGCATAAAATATTTTCCCTCCTAAAATATTTTTAGGGAAGTCATTTTACAGGAAAATATTTTACGATGAAAACATTTTCTGGCGTTTGGCGTACACGAAAAATCACAAATATTTTTTATATTTCCATTTAATCATATTAACCTATAAAATGTAATTTTTATTCACAACATAAAAATACTAATATACAGTAATTTTAAAAATAAAATATAAAAATACTCGCCTAGGACTTGACTTGGACCTCGCTTGGACCTGCCCGGTACTTCACCGAGACTCGCCCGAGACAAGACTAGGACCTGACTGGACCTACTCAAGACTTGACTAGGACACGCCTGAGACCTGCATGGGACTCGCCTGGGACCCGCCCAGGATTTGACCTGCACCTACTCGGGACCTGCCCGGGACTAAACAGGGACTCGCCCAGGACTTCAGCAAGACTCGACCGGACCTGCCCTGGACTTGATCGGGACTCAACCAGGAGCTGCCCGGGACTTGACATAGACTCGCCATGGACTTGACCGGGACCCGACCAAACCTGCCTGGGACCCTACCAGGACTCTGTCGGGACCTGCTTGAGACCCGCCTAGGACTTTACTGAGACTCGACCGGGACTTGCCTCACACTCGCCAGTGACCTTCCCAGGACCCGCTCGAGACTTGACCAGGACACGCCCAGGACTTTCTCAGTCAAGTCCCAGGTAGGTCCGATCGGGTCCCAGGCGCGTCCCGATCAAGTCTTGGGTATGTCCTGGCGAGGTTCCGTGCAGGTTCTGGGCAGATCTCGACAGAGTACCGGGCAGGTCCAGTCTAGTCCTGGGCAGGTTCAGTCGAGTCCCAGTCGAGCGAGTCCCAGCGGGGTCCCTGGCACATCCGGTCCAGTCTCGGGTAGGTCTCGGCGGGTTCTCGGGCAGGTCCGGTCGGGTCCCGATCAAGTCCCGGCGGGGTCTTGGGCGGGTCCTGGGAAGGTTTCAGCAGTGTCCCGAGCAGATCCCGGTCTAGTCCCGGGCAGGTCCGGGCGGGTCCTGGCGGGGTCCCGAGTATGTCGAGTCAAGTCCTGGGCGGGTCCCGGCTAGGTCCCGATGGGTCCTGAGCGGGTCCTGTGTGAGTTTCTGTCAATTCTCGGGCAGGAGCAGGTCCCGGTGAGGTCCCGGGCAGGTCCCGGTCAACCATTTTCCTAAAATTAAAGAAGTGTTTTTGGTCAAAGGAAAAATATTTTCCGTTGACTATTATTTTACGTTGCGCCAAACACCCAAAAATATGTAAAACATTTTCTATAAATTATTTTACGGCGAAACAAACGGAGGCTTAGTGAGGGAAGGAAGGGAAGACCAAAGGAAGTTCTTTTTATTAATTTTTTTTCATAAGTTTCGCTTTCATTTGAGAATGAGAATCTGGAAATGAGGGATTCTGATGCTCCTCAGTCTTCTCTCTCTTGCTCTTTTTCTTTGTTTTGCCCTGATATTCGTTCTTCCTTGTCAATGAGTCTAAAACTATGAGTGGATAATTAAGAATTTGCTAAAGCTTTTAACATCATGTAGTTTTGCTTCGTTTGCTGTATTTAGAAAGACTACAATTACATATAATCAATATGTAACTAGAAAAGCAAGAGAGGCAAAAAACCCAAACCCACCGAGCCCTGGCCAGCCGCCGCCATGAGGGTGGGGAGATCCCCTGATTCCCCCATTCCTTCCGGTCTTTCCATTTTATTTCTTATTTCTTTCTTGTTCTTCCGCTGTTCTTCCGATCCCAGTCCATCTCCCCATTCTTTCCAGCCACCTCACCCGCCAGTCCATTCCTATCCAGCTTTCTTTCTGCCGGCTACTAAGTGTGCTCCTTTTTTTTTTTTTTTTTTTCGGGTTGTTTTGCTTTTCCTTGTATTTTTGTTATATTGTGTTGTACTGTCTTGCTGCTTTCTTGTTGTTTTTTCCATGTTCGCCTATTTTGCTTGTATTTCATGTTGCTTGTAATAAGGCTATGTCCTCTCTTGATCTGCTCGCCTTATGATTTGGTCCAGACCCTTGGGATTGTGGATGTGAACGGTTTTCTGGCCTTTGGGTCGAGGAGGATGAGTGTCGGCATGGGGTTTTTTCTAATCCCAGGATCGAGGAATAAGAGTTACATATGCATTGAATTGTCTGCCTAGAGTAGATCTTCTGTTACAACTGAAAATTAGTCATAGGTTAGCGGATGTTTTGCGTCATAATTTGGACTTAAATATAAGACCTGTTTATTATTCCCCTCTATGATGTGTAATCTTTTAGCTTCGGCTTGGATCTTTTAGCTTCGGCTTGGATCTTGATTGTAAGAGCTTTTATGCTCTTGACTTTTCTATGAATGAGATCAAATTGATTTTTCAAAAAAAAAAAAAACAAAATAAAAAAAAAGACTACCATTACTCTTTTTAAATTATCACCTAAGTTGTAACATTCTTCCCAAATTTTAAAAAGTTACAAAGTGAGATCTTCCATTTTCCTTGTTAAAAGTATTAAAGTTGTTATTAAAATTAATTAATTTTATTAAATATAAGTGTCTACGTCTCTATTTATATTGTCTGAACTTTTACGTTTCCTGATATCTTCTGGATTTCAATGCCAATATTCTTTTAATTTGTTTGATAGTAGTACTGATTGAGTTGTCTCTAGACCATATTATCAAGCTATATATGTGGACCTTATTAAATATTTTGTGAACAAAATCTGGCAATAAGTTGAAGCAAAATTATTTTTATTCATAGATTTTGTAACTTGATTTGGTCAATATATGCTATTAATTTTCAATGGGCTACCTCTCACTACAAAACCTAACATACATAGAGATGATATTCCTCCCAACATTGTTAGTGGAGCGTTGAGCGTTGAATATCTTCTACAACTCTTAGTTAGAGGGTTTTTTTTTTTTTTTTTTACATTATATCTTCTTATTTTGTAATGTTATTTTAAGAGTTATATATATATATGCGTATAAATAATTTTTTTACATATGCTATACATATTGAATTTTTAATGTTATCAGAACAACACCTATCATAGGGAATTAAGCATGTGCCTTCCCAATTAATTAATGACAAATGTTTTTAATTATTTAATACTGTAAATGGAAAATCAATAATGCTTTACAGCATTTCTTTTTTTATTAATTTGGTCGAACTCTTTCTAGTTGTTTCTCCAACTAGAAAGAGCAATCATGTTTGTTTTGGTTTTATTTTTGAGATATAAGATGCTCACATATCTTTATTTCCTTTTCAGAACAATTTCTAGCCTCATCCACCAGGATACTACTCGATAGCATGATAAAGAATCCAACGAATCTCCTTGAGCATTCCAAAGTCTATCAACTTTCGCTAAAGTAACAGCTACATCTTTGTGATTATCATATAACTTTTACTCTTTATATATTGAAATGAATACATTGGCTGAAATCATTCGACCAATTTCAAATATATTTTACTTTCTTTCACATACTCATCCAAGAAAATCATTTTATTTTTTTTACTTGTTAGGGCATTAGGGGTGATAAAGTGGACGTTAATGGTGAATCATCAGCATCCACTTTTTCGTTAATATGAAGCTTACTAAGTAATGAACACATACCTAAAATATTTTTCAACGCTATCCACTCAAAACTCTAGGACTTTTTTTCTTTCTTTCTTTCTTTATTCTATTAAAAAAATTTAAGACATTCTTTTTTCCTTTTTTTTTCTATTAAAAAAAAAAAAACTCTAGGACAATGTTAATTCAAACAAAATCTACTCGGAAAGGAGGTTATTCATAATGGGACGTGTCTTACACATGGCCTCCAGTGCCACAGCTTTGGGCATGCTGACTCCATTGCCTTCGGTCATGTCTACTTCTTCCTCGCCAACCCTCTCCCACTCAAAACACTGAATCAATGACCCCAAAGCCAACCCCAATGTCCGTTGGGCGAGTCCTGCCCCAGGACATGCCATCCTTCCCAACCCAAATGGCAACAACTTGTGCGAATCAACCTTGCCGTGCTCAAATCTCTCAGGCTTAAAACTGGTTGCGTCATCCCACACCTTGGAGTCTCTATGTATGGCCCATGCATTCACCAATAACATCGTATTACGTGGAACATCGTATCCTCCCACAGTGCAATCATCAGATGACATATGGGGTACTAACAATGGAAGCGCCGGGTACAATCGAAGGGTCTCGGAAATTATGCTTTGAAGGTGATGTAGTTTAGACACATCTGGTTCGTCTAACAAATTCTCCTTTCCAACTTGACTGTCCAACTCAGCTCTAACTTTCTTCAATATGTCAGGATGGTTAAGCAAATTGGACATGGCCCACTCTAATGTCACAGCTGATGTGTCCGTCCCGGCAAGTAGCAAGACCTGCTCCATATCAATTAATTAGTACTAGAGTTTGAAAGTAAAAAATGCACTGATTATTGGGAGCACGTAGAATTGAGCAAGATTTTATGAAAACACTTCATAAGATGTTGAACTCATTCAATGTCACTGCCGACACTCTGTACTAGCTAGGTAGACATGCACACATGCAAGTTGTATGCATCAGGCCACGTTTCCCACTAGCGATTGGATGACGGGCCATATCTATTTTCGCATAGTCCGTATATCTATTTTGTCGACTTGTTATACCAACATAATAATAATAATAAAATCTAAAAAATGAAACTATTTAGATATATTACAACTTTTATTAGAAATTCATTTATAATTTTTTTTTATCATTTATAATAATTAAAAGAATTAATAAAGTAAGCAAAACTATTAACAATAAACTGTCACATTAATATATAAAAAAATTGGTAATAATTGACATTTAACACCATTTATCTTGGAAGACTTACCATGATAAGGCCTTTGATAATCTGGTCCGTATAGTATTCCGGCTGTGATTTCTGCAAATAAAGTAGATGGTGGATCATAGTGTTTCCCTCTTCGTTACCCTTCTTCTCATCAATAAGGCCTTGCAAGAAGGCATCCATCCTCTTAGCAAGCCTCATCAGCCTCTTCTCTAAACCACCGCGATCAATCCACCGCATCAGGGGCACGAATTCTTGAAGATTCGACGCCCCTCCATTTGCGAAAGCCTCGCTTATTATCTCCCTAATCTGCCTTGCCTTTTCCTCGTCATTCACGTCCTCCCCGTATCCGTAGTACCGCTTCCCAGCCACCATTCTCATTATGATGTTAAAGGTGAACTCCGAGAACATTGATTTCAGCTCCACCTTGGTGAAATCTTGGGACGAGTTGCGTCCGAGTTTGCGCAGCAAGCGTTTGATCTCGTCCCTTCGGATGCCCATGAACATGTTGAGGCGGGTGGTTGAGAAGATCTCGAGTGCGCAGATGCGGCGAAGGTTGCGCCCGTGATCGCCGTAGGGGGCTGCTATCACGGTGGTCTGGTTGTAGCCGAGAATCTTGCCGATGAGGGAGGGAGGACGGTTGGCTAAGACGATGTCGTTCTTGGTGAAGCATTCCTCGACTGCGGATGGGGACGATATGATAACCACCAGTTGGGAACCAAATCGGAGGGAGAAAATCTGGCCGTATTTTTGCGAGAGGCTGTGGAAAGTCCGGTGGAGGGGCTTTTTGACGAGATGAAGATGACCCAGAATTGGGAGAGAAGGTGGGCTGGGAGGGAGGTGTTTGGGTGTTGTTGTTTGAAGATGGATGATGAGCTTGAAAGCAACAGCGAGGACGAGAAGAGAGAGGGATGAGTATAACAACATGTCTTCCATGTTTGTGAAAATGTCTGTGAAGAAGATAAGGTGTATATGTGGGATAAGGGGCCCTGCACGCAGCTCTACATATGTGGAGAGAAATCCATCCTTTGACGTAAGAGCTTATATCATATTGAGGGTTGTCGTGTTGACTTGTTTGAACATACAGAAAATAAAAAAATTAAAGCGTTTATTCAAAAGAGAAAGATGACTTGATGCGGAATTATCACGTGAGACAATTAACGCCTCACGTCAGTGAGTGCGTATGCTCTTTCCTCATCGAATACGAGACCAGTTTATGATCACATATATGTCTATGTTTAGTCAAGGAAAACAATGGGGATAGATTCAAAATAATAATAATTATTTGCATGAATGGTCAGCGATTTGAGTAAAAATTGTTTGTGCAGGCAATTCTTCCCAACTCTTCTCAACTCTACTCTTTTTTTTTTTTTTTTTTAGGTTGATTTGACACTATTAATACTCAACTTAACTATCTAGTAATTAACCCCATGGTTCGTCTCCCAGCCCTATCTCTCACGGGACTAGACTCAGGGATCATAACCTCTCATATTCGAGAGCATTCCGCAGAAGACTTTTAAACTATAGAGACAGAAAGTAACAACTATATTCCACACATACAATCACCAGAGTAACGATAAAGCATCATAATATAAATAGGTCATCAAATGTATTGGTCAAAGACCGATCATCACAAAATAAGTTACAGAACCAAATCATTGTCTTAAAATAAGATAAGATCAAATCCTAAGTTTAAGTAATGCCAAAGAGATGATAATCTCGATCATCGCCTCCCGCGTCGTCCCTTCATCATCCCACATGGACATCAGTCAAACAAGGTCCATGTCTTCAAAAACTACTCAGATCAAGTCCGGAGCAATCACCCAAATTGGGTCCGTAGGTATCCTCCTCTAGGCTAGTTATACCGCACAATTATGTTCAGTGGGAGGAAAACATAAAAGTAAGGGAGTAAGTCTAAAGACTTAATGAAGATTAATGCATACAATACCCATGCCATTTTAGTGGTGAACTCCTTTTGATAAAGAATGCAATAGTTTAGTCATGACAATTATTTATAGATGATATAGATATAATACATGCTTATAATCATGAGTAACAGTGATAGTTCAACAGTATAGTTTACCCGATATTTTATTCCTTCTCAGCAGGGTTGACGCTGTCCCGAGGGACCATTAATGCAACATCGATGCCCCAGATATTGTACGCCTATACATAACACTAGTGGCACGACCGAGTCTGACCTCGGGTGGCCCACACCACTAATGATGTCCGTCCTTTTGTGAGTGTCCATTAAGGTTGTGCTAGTCACAAAACAACCATTGGATCTAAGACCCATATATCAACACACACATTTGACCATAAAGTTAATATATATAGTAAACCTATGGCCGTTATCCCGGACGTACCGGTGTACCATGGCATATGATACAATTAATCTTGTCCGTATTTTACATGCATGTTTACAAGTCTCACTTTCGTTATCATGTTAAGTACAAAGTTTTTCACAAATGCTAGAGTTCAAGTGCAGCAGAAAATATGCTTTCGTGAGAGTTGCAAACATACATGTTTTGATACATAAAATAGATGTGCAAATGTGGGAAAATAAATGGCGAGCATTATGTACGTTAAAACTCACCTGGGTCGATTAAAAACTCCAACAAGTTCGGGTTCTCCAAATCAGTGAAAATCCTCATTAGTTCTACATTCACTAAAACAACCCTAGGCTTGAAAATAGGGGTTGTTGGGTGTTTGGCCGAAAAGGCCATTCCCTGAACGACCCTGGGCGAGCACTCCGATAAGTGTCAAAATATTCATATTATAGCCCTTAAATTATATTTGTTAATTTCTTAGTTTTGTTAGTTTATGCCATTTTAGTTCTTTTATGTGTTTTCTATGTTTTTGTAGGCTTTTGGAAGAAAAGAAAGCATTTTTGAAAGTCTGAGGCTTAAAGAGCAAATTTGAGAAAAGCTAAAGGTTCTGATCGTACGATCGATCGCAGGGGATTTGTGCTTGAGCGCACTACTAGAGAAATTCAAGACGAGCCCAGCCTTGCGCTTGTCTTGAATTTCTCTAGTAGTGCGCCTTGCGCTTGTGCACACAAGAAGCAGCATTGATCGCATCTGCGATCGAGCACAGAAGACATACAATCGAGCGCAGACCTGCGGTTGAGCATATGCGGGCCGCGATCGAGCGCACCCGTGCATGAAGAGCAATGCAGCAACGCCCTATTTCTAAAAGTGCTCTTTTTTCAACCCTTCAAAACCGTAGGCGAACTAGAACACAAAAGTTACGATTTCTAGGGTTTCTAGAGTGTTCCTAATTCATATAAATAGACCCTTAAGCCTTTAGAATAGACACACAATTCCAAGGAGAAGAATTGAAGGCTTTTCAAGTTCAAGTTTTCAGGTTTATTCTTTCCTTTCTATTTTATTTTATGAAGATGTTTAACATCAAACTCATGTGTAACTAAACTCTTTAGTAGGGCTAGATTGAAACCCTAACTATGTTAATTTAATTTTTCAATATTAGTGCCTTTGTGATAATCATATTGTAATGTTTAACTTGATTAATTCATGTTTTATTGAATTCCTTATATGTGTGTGCCTGAAGAACATATGCATGTGGTATGGATTAGTTAATTAAATCAATTTGAATGATCGAGTCC
>NC_081549.1:14410063-14441739 GCF_901000735.1 Corylus avellana
ATATTGGATTTCTTTTGTGATTCGGGTTATGAATGGATACATGGGATCTTTTGATAAATTCTTTGAAGCAATAGTAAAACAAACTTAAGATTTATATGTGAGAACTTTGGAGAATATTATAGATCATGAAATTATGTTGTTATGAATTTGTGAGTGCGGATTCCGAAACCTTAGTGCTTCGTCATAAGATTTTAATCACTTTAAATTGTTCATGCTTTTGTTTTTTCATTCAAACAAAAAAATCTCTCAAAAATTTGGAACTAGATTAGGGTTTAATTAATTTAGATTTAAAATTGCTTTCAAGAATATAATTCCCTGTGGGTTCGACCTCGCACTTGCAATCCATTAACTACAATTGATTCGTGCACTTGCGAGTTAAATAAATTTGCACAACAAGTTTTTGGCGCCGTTGCCGGGGAATTGTTTATTTTTTGAAACCAATTTATTTCTAGATCCGTTTTATTCTTCTACTAGTTATAATTAGGATTTTATTTTTCTGCAATTTGTTTTGTTTTATTTGTGTTACTAATACAAATTTAAAAAAAAAAAAAAAAAAAAAAGATTTTTCTTTTTGTTTTTTGTTGTTGTTTTGTTTGTGTTACAGCCCTGCTACGATCGAGCACACTTGTGGCCAAGACAGCAACCGCAACAGTTCAGTAGATTTTTGCCAAAATCTTTTGGTCCTTTTTTGTGAGTTTTTAGTTTCTGTTTAAATTAATTTCTGCTTGCAATTGTGTTTAGTTAGTTTAATATAATTTAATTTAGTTCAATTCATTTCAGTTTTTAGTTTATTAGTTTGTTAGCTTGTTAGCTTGTTAGTTCCTATTTGCATGTTCGGTCGTAGGGCTTTAAATCTGGAGTTAAACGCTTTTGATCCTGAAATTGAAAGAACAGCGAGAGAGAATCTAAGACAGCCACCAAACTCACCCACCAATTCTCAAAGTTCCGAGTCTGATTCAGAAAAGTCTGTTAAGATGGGAGAACGAAATCAACCTAGATCCCTTAGGGAGCTGTTCGTACCCAATATTACCAACACACCATCGTGTATAGTGTTGCCAGCTACTCGCTTCGAGTTGAAGCCGAGTACAATAGGCCACCTTCCTGCATTTAGAGGATTAGAGAATGAGGATCCATATGTTCATGTGAGGATTTTTTTGGAAATTTGCGACATTGTTAATACGCAAAATGCCCCAGCAGAAGCGGTGCGTCTTCGGTTATTCCCTCTGTCCCTACATGATAGGGCGAAATCCTGGCTACTCAACAATAGACCTGGATCTATCACTTCTTGGGATATGCTGCAAAGCAAATTTTACAACAAATTCTTCCCAATTTCCAAAATCAATAACCTCCGTCTACAGATCACCAATTTCAGACAGAAAGAAGGGGAAAGATTCACCGATAGTTGGGAGAAGTTTAAAGAGCTTACTATAAAATGCCCACCCCACGGGTTTGAGAATGAGGTGCTTGTTCAAATTTTCTATAGGGGACTAACACCAAGTGAGCGAAACTCACTTGAGACTATGAATGGTAGAGAATTCTTAAGTCTTACTGGGGATGAAGCCTATAAAACTTTGGACGAAATGGCTGAACGAGCACAACAATGGGATTTTCAAGATTGTTGGGACAGACAACAACCCGCTCCCAAGACAGGAGGCATCCATGAGGTGAGGAATGATGCTGAATTAAGGGAAGAGTTCAAGGTTCTCAGGCGTCAGTTTGACACTATGGTCTTAAACAAATCAGTGAATGCAGCAGATACTTACCAAGTTGATGCATGCGGGTTATGTGAGAGTCAAATGCATTTCACTCAAAACTGCCCAACTCTGTCAACAGAGTATCCAACTGAGCAAGTCAATGCCTTCAATGAGTACAGAAAACCCACAACTGGACCGTCTTCTGAAACTTACAATCCAGGGTGGCGGAATCACCCTAATTTCTCTTGGAAGCAGAATCAACCACTGAACCAGAGAGATACATCCATTCAAGCTCAGAATCAGTTCAGGCCATCTCACCAAACTCAACCTCCTGCTTATCAATCCACCACTCAAGGGCCACAGCCTGCACCACAGTCATCACTGGAAGACATGATGAAAGCATTCATGCAATCAATGGATAAGAACATACAAGATATGAAGAATGCTACCATGAGCAATTCCCAAGCTGTACAGGAGCTGAGGAATTCCAACATGGCTAATGGCAGAGACATACAAGAACTTAAGCAGGCCATGATCAAGGTAGAAGGACAAGTTGGCCATATAGCAAATCAAGTGGGGGAAAGAGAAAGAGGGAAGTTCCCTAGTCAACCTGTGCCTAACCCAAAAGGGCAATTTGTGATTGGAAGTTCCTCTGCCTCTATGCATGGTCAGGATCATGTACAAGCCATCACACTTTGAGGTCAGGCAAACAGGTGGATAATCAAGTGGTCATGCCTGAAGAGGCCACTAAGGCTGCAGAAGAGAAGGAAAACCTGGACAAGCCTACGGAAGACACAGGACCGGACATTGCCATTCCGATTACTGAGGATCCTTCCAAAAAGTATATACCCAAGGCTCCGTATCCAGAAAGACTGAAACCGCCAAAGAAGAGCTCGAAGTTCGATGATATTTTGGAAGTGTTCAAGCAAGTGCAGATAAACATTCCATTCCTAGATGCCATCCAGCAAGTGCCTTCTTATGCCAAATTTCTGAAGGATTTGGTCACCATCAAGAGAAAGACGAACGTCCCCAAGAAAGCTTTCCTGACTGAGCAGGTCAGCTCTATCTTGCAATACAAGATGCCTGTAAAGTATAAGGACCCTGGATGTCCTACCATTGCTTGCAAGATTGGTGACAATCGAGTTGAGAAAGCTCTGTTGGATTTGGGTGCCAGTGTAAATCTACTGCCATATTCAGTATTTGTTTAGTTGGGATTGGGAGAATTGAAATCCACTTCAATTACGCTTCAGTTGGCTGACAGATCTGTGAAGGTTCCAAGAGGAATTATTGAAGACGTGCTGATCAAAGTTGATAAGTTCTACTACCCTGTGGACTTCATTGTCCTAGATACAGAGATGGAAAATGCAGAAATTCAAGTTCCAATCATATTAGGGCGTCCCTTTTTAGCTACGGCTAATGCCCTAATCAACTGTAGAACTGGAGTCATGAAGATATCATTTGGAAACATGACAGTGGAACTGAACATCTTTGATATCAGCAAGCAGCCATTTGAGTATGAGGAGGTCAGAAGCACATGCTTAATTGAGGAGATAGTAGAGAAAACTGTCAATGAACCAGATATTGAAGACCCTTTGGGAGAATGCCTGATTGCACTGGGAAGTGACATGGCACTGGACACTTTATTGGAACAAGCTGACGCCTTGTTAGACTCAACGCCTGAGATAAAGACGGAGACTACAGAAATTACTTTGACATCGTCCCCTGATCCATCTTCATTAGTAGTTGAGCCTGTCAAGCGGGAGTTGAAGCCTCTACCAGACACCCTGAAGTACAAGTATCTGGATCCTATAGAATCTCTGCCTGTGATCATTGCTGCCGATTTGGATAGTGATCAGGAACATGAGCTGTTAGAAGTTTTGAGAGAGCATAAAGAAGCAATCGGGTGGTCAATAGAAGATATCAAAGGAATCAGCCCTGCAGTAGTGATGCATAAGATTCATCTGGAAGAAAATGCTAAAACTTCTCGCGAGCCACAGAGACGGTTGAATCCGGCCATGCAAGAGGTAGTTCGAGCAGAGGTAATTAAACTTCTGGATGCGGGAATCATATACCCAATCTCTGACAGCAAATGGGTGAGTCCCATTCATGTGGTGCCGAAGAAGGCAGGGATTACAGTTATCAAGAACAAGGAAAATGAGTTGGTCCCCACTCGTGTGCAGTCAGGATGGAGAGTGTGCATTGACTACAAGAAGTTAAATGCCGTGACAAGAAAAGACCATTTTCCTCTACCTTTCATCGATCAGATGTTGGAGAGATTGGCAGGCCATGAGTACTACTGTTTCCTTGATGGTTACTCCGGCTACAACCAAATTCCTCTGGACCCCGAAGATCAAGAGAAGACTACTTTCACTTGTCCGTTCGGTACGTTTGCCTATCGCCGTATGCCGTTTGGATTGTGCAATGCACCCGCCACTTTTCAGCGATGTATGATCAGCATCTTTTCAGATATGGTTGAACGTCACCTGGAGATCTTCATGGATGACTTCTCAGTCTTTGGCTCATCATTTAGGGAATGTCTACATCATCTCACATTGGTGCTGGTACGGTGCAAGGAGAAGAATTTGGTTCTGAATTGGGAAAAATGCCACTTCATGGTGAAACAAGGAATTGTTTTAGGGCATGTAATTTCCCACAAAGGTATTGAGGTTGACAGAGCTAAGGTTGATCTGATATCTAACCTTCCGCCCCCGCGGACAGTTAAGGAGGTTCGGTCATTTCTGGGACATGCTGGGTTTTACAGAAGATTCATCAAGGACTTCAGCAAGATAGCAAGACCTCTATGTAATCTATTGGCAAAAGATGTTCCTTTTGACTTCAATGACAAGTGCCAGACAGCCTTTGAGATTCTGAAAAAGACCTTAACTTCTACACCAATCATTCACCCACCTAATTGGGGGGTTCCGTTCGAGATAATGTGTGATGCCTCTGATTATGCTATGGGAGCCGTTTTGGGTCAGCGAGTAGAGAAGATTCCGCATGTCATATACTATGCCAGCAAGACTCTGAATGATGCACAACTTAACTACTCCACTACTGAAAAGGAGTTGTTAGCTGTAGTGTTTGCTCTGGATAAGTTTAGATCTTACTTGCTAGGGTCTAAAGTCTTAGTCTACTCGGATCATGCTGCACTGAAATATCTATTGTCAAAGAAAGATGCTAAATCTCGTCTCATCCGGTGGATTCTGTTGCTGCAAGAGTTTGATATTGAAATTCGGGACAAGAAGGGTTCCGAGAATGTGGTAGCTGACCATCTATCTAGGCTGGTTGTCGACTTCAATGAAAATGCTGTGCCGATTGCTGAGACATTCCCTGATGAACAACTTATGCACATCTCTCAAAATCATGCACCATGGTTCGCAGACATAGTGAACTACCTTGTCACTGCCCAAATGCCATCACATTGGACTAGGCAAGACAAATCAAAATTCTTGGCTGGGGCGAAGTACTTCTTTTGGGATGATCCTTACCTGTTCAAATACTGCCCAGATCAGATTATAAGGAGATGCATTCCTGAAAATGACCAGCAAAATGTCCTATCTTTTTGCCATGATCATGCATGTGGAGGCCACTTCAGTTCTAAAAAGACCGCGGCGAAGATTCTTCAAAGTGGATTCTATTGGCCCTCCATTTTTCGTGATGCCCATGCCTACTGTTCAGCCTGTGATAGATGCCAGAAGTTGGGGAGCATTGGAAGAAGGAATATGATGCCGCTGAACCCGATCCTTATTGTGGAGCTGTTTGATGTTTGGGGCATTGATTTCATGGGTCCCTTCCCTAATTCTTATGGGTATCTTTTCATCCTTGTGGCGGTGGATTATGTTTCCAAGTGGGTGGAGGCTATTGCCTGCAAGACTAATGATCACAGAGTCGTGTTGCAATTTTTGAAGGAAAATGTGTTCGCACGTTTTGGGACACCACGTGCCATCATCAGTGATGGGGGGAAGCATTTCTGCAACCGATATTTTGAGCAACTCATGAAGAAGTATGGTATTACTCATAAAGTTGCAACTCCCTACCATCCTCAGACAAGTGGGCAAGTTGAGATATCCAACAGAGAAATCAAGAGGATATTAGAAAAGACGGTGAACCCGACAAGGAAGGACTGGTCTCTTCGACTCAATGACGCTCTGTGGGCATACCGGACTGCATTCAAGACTCCAATTGGCATGTCTCCCTACCGACTCGTGTATGGCAAGGCTTGTCACCTCCCTGTGGAATTGGAGCACCGGGCTTATTGGGCTATAAAGCAGCTAAATTTCAACCTCACCAAGGCTGGTGAGCAAAGGAAGTTACAGCTAGATGAATTAGAAGAATTGAGGAATGATGCCTACAACTGTGCCAAGCTATACAAAGATCAGATGAAGAAGATCCATGACCAAAACATTTTGAGAAGATCATTTGAAGTTGGTCAGAAAGTCCTCCTTTACAACTCACGTCTGCATCTGTTTCCAGGAAAGCTCAAATCCCGATGGACTGGACCATTCATAGTGCGTGCAGTTTCTACTCATGGAGCCATCGAAATCCAGGATCCTAAGAATGGAAGTGTTCTCAAGGTCAATGGTCAGCGGTTGAAGCCATTCTTGGAACTGGAAATTTCGGAGAGTGAGGAATTGCCTTTGGAAGATCCTACATCGTCTACTTAATCATCAGCGGTGAAAAGTCTGGCTGAAGACTGTAAACTTAGCGCTTATGGGAGGCATTCCTTTTTCTTTGGTATTTTTAGTCATTTTTTGTGTTGTTTCGTCTATCTTCATTTTTGTTTTATTTTTGTGTTTTTCAGGACAGGTGTTATTATGAGTAAGTTTGGGGGTCGTCTCTTTGCTCACTCTGGTTCCTTATACCTCTTGGTATTGTGTTTCTGCCTACATTGAGGACAATGTGTGATTCAAGTTTGGGGGTATGGAAAAACACTTTGTCTATCTTTGTCTATTTATTTTTGTTTTTTATTTGTTTAGTTTTATTTGTCTTTTTGTGTTTAAAAAAAAAAAAAAAAAAAAAAATTGAAAAAAAAAAAAATTATTATGCTATGTTTTTGTCAAGTTTGAGTTAAACAGTGACTGTGGTTTGCATTTCATTAGCTTTCTTAAAGGGTTGAACACATCATTATGTCATTTGGAGTCTGAGTCCTTTGACTTATTTTTGGATAAAAGAGATTTCACTTGTTTTTAGATAAATTTTTATGAGCACATTAGCATGTTTTCTGTGAGGTATGATGTTTGAGCTTAAGCTTGTTCTCTTTGAGATTTGTTGGATGACCTATTGATGAATAACCATTGGCTTGCAAGATATAAAAAAATAAAAAAGTAAATAAATAAATAAAAAGAGAAGGAAAAAGAAAAGAAAGATCATGTTGAGTTTTTCGCTGAGTAACCGGACCTCTTGCCTCATTAAGCATTGAGTGTTCGTGTCAAAAGGTGTGAAATTCAATATTGATTTAAGATATGGCTAGTCTGGCTTCGTAGCCTTTTTGACTTAAGTTACTAAGCCCTTAGAGATGTTTTACATCTAGTGCCCTAAAGCCACCTGGCTTGGGAGTCATTGGCCTAACACTTGTTACATGGGTCAATTAGAAAGCTTAAGGGAGTTAGACACTACAAAGTCTGTTAAAAAAAAAAAAAAAAAAAAAATTGCATATCTTGCCTTGGTTGTTTCATCTGTTAGGGATTCTTACAAATTTTATAGAACTTGTCTTGAGTTTAAGCTGAAAGCTTCATGATTGTATGCTAATTACACTTTACACATTTCAGAACATATGAAGTCTAAATTGTTCATTTATGAGTGATTTGATTCTGGATTTCCTTTTGATAGTGATGATGGTGTTTGTCTTTTTAAGTTTGCTCATGAATGAGAACCATGGTTTATGTGAAACTTCTTTCTTGTTAACAACATAGTACTACAATGTTTGTGGGTATCATTCCTGTTAAGCCCTCACGAGACTTCACTCGTCCACTAGGGATGCCTAGGGGTTTAAAAGGCTTGTTGCATATGCTAAATGCAATCGTCTCTCCCACGAAAGAGGATTTATGTTTTGTTTTGTTTTGTTTTCATTCTATTTTTCGTTTTGTTTTGCTAAGGGACTAGCAAAAGTTAAGTTTGGGGGTGTTTGATGTGTGCCAAATATTGCATATTTGGACCCCTTAATTTACTTGTGTTAATCCTTTAGCTGTGTTATTATCTGATGTTCTGTGTTAGTTTTGTGTTTTTAATATTTTGTAGGTGTTGAAGAAAAAAACTACTTTTTGGAAGAAAACACACTTTGAGAAGACCTAGATGATATGGTTAAGTTTAACCAAATCCAAGAAATGGGTAAATCGGATTAAGGATAAGATTGGATAAAATTTCGAATTAGATTCAAATTCAGATTCTACACGTCTCAGTATTTTGACCATAACTTTTCGCTCACATATCCGATTGAGGTGATTCAAGCGGCGTTGGGAAGCTAACTCAAAATACTAAAATTCATTGTGAAATAGGATTTTGCTAATTCGGACGTTTACTATTCCAAAATCGTCCCGTAATTAAATGGTACAAACCTGGACGAATTGTATCCGATTTCAACTTGTAAAACCCTAAGTTTTAGGTCTATAAATAGGGAATTATCAGATTAGTTGAGGGGACTACGAATTTGAAGATTGCAGAGGAGAAAGAAGAGAGTTTAAGGTTTTCCTAACTTTTGAATCTCTACTTTGTGATTCTTATTTGTAAGTACTCGATTTTACATTATGAATTCAATCAATTTTGTTTTGTCTTTCAATAACATGAGAGGCTAAACCTTCAACTAAGGTTGAAGATGAAGCCTCACTTATGATTAGCAACTTTGTTTCATGTATGTAATATTTCCCAATTTAATGGTTTAATTGCTCTATTGTTTTACTTCTAATCAATTGGATTGAATAACTCTTGGATATCTTTTGTGATTCAAGGATACACTTGATGATTTAAGATTATTCAATATAATTGATTGCTTGGTTTTCTTTGTTAAAAATTGGATTTCCCCTGTGATTTATTCTCTGGATACAATTGATGTTTTGATAAAGATTGGATATTTTCTTGTGATTTACGGATACAGTTAATGATTTGATCGAATATTGGATTTCTTTTGTGATTCGGGTTATGAATGGATACATGGGATCTTTTGATAAATTCTTTGAAGCAATAGTAAAACAAACTTAAGATTTATATGTGAGAACTTTGGAGAATATTATAGATCATGAAATTATGTTGTTATGAATTTGTGAGTCCGGATTCCGAAACCTTAGTGCTTCGTCATAAGATTTTAATCACTTTAAATTGTTCATGCTTTTGTTTTTTCATTCAAACAAAAAAAATCTCCCAAAAATTTGGAACTAGATTAGGGTTTAATTAATTTAGATTTAAAATTGCTTTCAAGAATATAATTCCCTATGGGTTCGACCTTGCACTTGCAATCCATTAACTACAATTGATTCGTGCACTTGCGAGTTAAATAAATTTGCACAACAATCACAAGTCACCGACTAATTGATTGTGATAATCTCTTTAACATTGATGGAGATAATTTCTTTAGCATCCTCCCATTAGAAGAAAGATTAAGCCCCACATCCATGTCCCAAAGAAATTATGATCTTTTCTATGATTGATTGAACTTGACACAATTGAAGATTCAATTGAATGTTTGACCGAACTTAGTGCAATTGTCACATTGATCGTGATACGTTTAAATGATCAATCGATCTCTATGGATTTTGAATTATCTATCCTTGTGCATTAGTCCAATCAATCATGATAAGATCAATCGATCGATCATAGTGCATTAGTCTGATTGATCAAACTTGACACAATTAAAGTCCCAATCGACCATCTGATCGATCTTACTACATTAGTCCGATTGATCGTGAAACGATCAAATGATCGATCAAAATCTATGAATTTTGTATTATATATCATTGTGTATTAATCCCATCAATCATGATAAGATTAATAGGTCAATGGTAGTGCATTAGTCCAATCCATCGCGATAAGATCCATTGATCGAATCTAGTGAAGTAGTTCGATCAATCCATAAATTTTAGGACGAAGAAGATTGAACTCCACAATATCGAAGTCGTTGGTCAATAAAAATATCGTACAAATCTTTAAAAATTAAAAAATAATAATAATAAAAAAAAAATTTTTAAAATCTTAAAAAAAAAAAAAGGGTTAAATACCAAATACCCCCCTGGGGTTTGGTAACTTTATTTTTATCCCCCTGGGGTTTCATTTTTATCACAGGACCTCCCTGGGTTTTGATAAAAGACCAAGTTAGTCCATCCGTTAGTTGACCGTTAGTTGACCGATAGGACTGACATGTGGACCAATCAAATGTTGACACGTGGCACCTATTTAATTTTTTAAATTTTTTTTAATTAAAAAAAATGTTTTTTTTTTTAAAAAAAAAAAAAAAGAAAAAAAGAAAAAAAACAATTGGGGTGGAGGCCACCCCAATGTTTTTCTTTTTTTTTTTTAAATACATTTTAATTTAAAAAAATATATATATATATTTTTAAATTTTTTAAAAAAAATTTTAAAAAATTAATATATGTGCCACGTGTCGACGTCTGATTGGTCCACGTGTCAGTCCTAACGGTCAACTAACGGATGGACTAATTTGGTCACTTATCAAAACTACAGGGACCTCCTGTGATAAAAATGAAACCCTAGGGGAAAAAAAATAAAGTTGGAAAACCCTAGGGGGGTTTGGAGTATTTAACCCAAAAAAAAATCTAAAAAAATATATACACAACTTTATAAATTTATTTTTTTAAAGAAAACTATAGGTTAATATTATTTTTTTTGGTAAGCTAAAAAACTTAAAAAAACTATCAGTTTTAGATATCGATGTTGTAGGATTATATTAGTGTCGACGAAAAGTCGATGCTAATATAAAACGATGTCGTTTTTGTCCGAAAAATCATGCATGATCTAGTGGCGTTGTTCCTGAAATTTTCGCACAAAACATGTTTAATCTCTCGCGTGTTTTTCTTTCTCTTCCTCCCTCTCTCTCCCTCTCGTTGTACTGCAAAAATGGGGACTGGGCGACACCAACTCCTACCCTGGTTCTACATCCCTCTTTGCCCTTTGTTTTCATTCTAGCATTCTAGAGAGAGAGAGAGAGAGAGAGAGAGAGGGGGGGGAATAGATTGTAAGCAATATAAATTAGCAACGAAATAATTTAATTATATAAATACCTCCGATCATTGCTTTGCTCAAGAAAGTGAAGAAAACCTTTCTTGAACAATCAAAGAGCCTGACAACAGAAAAATATAGAGAAATAGGTTATTCTGACCTATGCCTACCAATATCAAATAAGGGAATACACAGGGCTTTTTATAGGTAGGTCAGGGACTCTTATTCTTAAAAGTTATTGATTTTGATCCTCCCATCAAGGAGCAAACCACTCAATAAAATCAATTTTATAACATCTTTTTGAATTCCATAACATCCTTTTGCTAGAATAAATTCCTCAATATCGTAACCAAATTATAATAAATACAGTAAATTAAAATGTTACATAAAGTCCATATCTTAAATGGATTTTCTTACATTCTCCCACTTGGCCCCTATGACACATAAATTCCTTATACGGTTCGATTCTATAATATGACATTTACTTTATTTATTCCAACCATTTATGGAATCCTCCCACTCACACAAGGAATACTACATATGAATCATGGCGGTAAAACCATTATATAATATGACATCCCTTCCATGCATTACAATATATAATATCCCCTAAATCAGTATTGTATGGGCAATCAAACTTTATGAATAAAGTTCCCAAAAGTTATTTAGGTCCAACTTTATTTTTATTTCCATGGATAAGGTAATAAATGTGAACAAAACTTCATAACAATAACTTGATGTCTATAGACTAAAAGAAATAACTAAGTACAAAATGAATTAGTGAGCCCCATATGGTCCACATGAATTTTAAATAGCTTTACTGGTAAGCCTTTAGTCATAGGATCCGTAATCATCAAATCAGTATTGATATGCTCAATGAACACTTCATTTCTTTTGATGTTCTCTCACACATGAAGGTACTTGATGTCGATATGCTTACTTCTGCTTCCACTTTTATTATTCTCAGAGAAGAATATGGCAGCACGATTATTGCAGAAGATCTTTATTGGTCTTGCTATAGAATCGAAAATCTTGAGACCACCAACAAAATTTCTCAACCATAGTGTCTGTGTAGTGGCTTCATAGCACGCAATAAATTCTACCTCAATTGTAAATGTAGCAACTATAGTTTACTTGTTGCTTCACAAGGATATAGCCCCTCCAGCAAGAAGAAAGATATACCCTGAAGTAAACTTTTTGTTGTTGTGAGTTTTAATGTTACTCGTAAGTGCACATATCGTTTACTATATAGCTTTTTAATTTGATTCCTCACCTAAAAGGGGCAACTGGCTTTTCTATATAGACTTATATTACTTCCCTTCTGTTTCTTTCTTTGTCCAATGGGCATCGTCTTTGCATTCCATATGTGAGGGGCACGTGGCTTTTCTTTACATATATACCAATTTTCATAAATAAATACTAGACATAATTTATTAGAAATGTCACTTTACGACCCAATGACAATTAGGATTTTTAACGAGCTAAAGTATGAATAAAAGGTCAAATCATGGGACTAGTCCTAATTTTTAAGCATAAAAATACATATATATTAACTTAATAAAAAGAAAATTTGAAAATACAAGTTTTGTATCATGGTAATTATAGATGTAAATTAAAATGGTTATACAGAAAGAATAGTCTTTGTAAATTAAAGAATATACAGAAAATTAAAAAAAAAAAATAATAAAGGGCATATGAGTAACAGATGGCTGGAATTAGAGATGGCTTGACTCAACGAGTCTACCATTGCGGAATTATCACGTGAGACAATTAACGCCTCACGTCAGTGCGTGCGTATGCTCTTTCCTCATCCCATACATGTCTATGTTTTTTTTTTTTTTTTTTGAGAAGAGATCAATTCTCATTAATTAGAAAGAAACATCATCATGAATGTTGTGCAAATTTATTTAACTCGCAAGTGCACGAATCAATTGTAGTTTAATGGATTGCAAGTGCGAGGTCGATCCCACAGAGAATTGTATTTTTGAAAGAGCAATTTATATCTAAACTAATTAAATCCTAATCTAGTTCCAAAAGGGTTTTGATTTTTGAGTTTTGAAAATTAAAGGATAAACATAAACTAAATAAAATAAGTAAATCTAAGGATAAAGGTACTAAGGTTTGGGAATTCACACTCACTAAATCATAACAACATACTTTATGTTCATCAATATTAATCCGAAGTTCTCACAAATTAAATCATAGATATGTTTTACTATGCTTCAAAGAATTAATCAAAACCATCCCATGTATCCATTCATTGACCAAATCACAAAAAGAATCCAAATTCAATTGAAACACCAGATGTATCCGTAGAACAAATCACAAGGGATATCCAATTTTTATGAGTTAAAAGCCAAGCAATCAATCATATGAAATTATCTCAAATCATCACATGTATCCTTGAATCACAAGAGATATCCAAGACTCCACACAATTGATTAGAAGTAAAACAATTGAAATATAAAACCCAATAAAATCAGAATAATAAAAACTTACATAAAAGTGATGATGTTCTTCATCGGTGAGGCTTTATCCCCAACCTTAGTTGGGAATTTAGCTCCACATAAAAATATAATCTAAACCTAAACCTAAACCTAAAGAAAAACTAAACAAAAGAATTTTGCTCTCTGGGATTGTGTGTCTTTTCTTGAATGCAAAGAAGTCTATTTATAGGCTTAGTGAAGTCCTAGAAGCCCAAGTAAACCTAGATAATTCGGAGGTCTGTCTCCCAGTCAAAATAGAAGTCTGAAATCGGAATAGGATTCATCCAAATTTGTGTCTCTTAATTGCGGGGCGATTTTGACATAGAAACCGTCCGAATTACGAAAATCCTATTTCACAACAAATTGTAGTATTTTTAGCTAGCTTTCTAATGCCGTTTGAATCACTTCAATCCGATATTTGACCGGAGAGTTATGGTCAAAATACTAAGACGTGTGCAGAATCTGAATTTGAATCCGATCCGAAATCTTATCCAATCTGAACTTTAATCTGATTTAACCTTTTCTTGGATTTGGTTAGACTTAACCACATCATCTAGGTCTTCTCAAAGTATGCTTTCTTCCAAACTTCGCATTTTTCCCTTTAAAGCTGTAGTTTTTCTTCAATGACCTACAAAATACTAAAAACACAAAACTAACACAAAATATTAAATAACGACACAACTAAAGGATTAACTAATGTAAATGTAAATAAAGGGGTCTAAATATGCAATATTTGGCACTTATCAAACACCCCCAAACTTACATTTTGATAGTCCCTTAGCAAAACAAAACGAAAAATAAAATGAAAGCAAGAAACATAAATCCTCTTTCGTGGGAGAGACGATTGCATTTAACATATGCAACAAGCCTTTTAAACCCCTAGGCATCCCTAGTGGACGAGTGAAGTCTCGTGAGGGCTTAACAGGAATGATACCCACAAACATTGTGCACTATGTTGTTAACAAGAAAGAAGTTTCACATAAACCATGGTTCTTATTCATGAGCAAACTTAAAAAGACAAACACCATCATAACAGTCAAAAGGAAATCCAAAATCAAATTACTCATAAATGGAGAACTGAGACCTCATATGTTCGGAAATGTGTAAAGTGTAATTAGCACATAATCATGAAGCTTTCAGTTTAAACTCAAGATAAGTTCCATAAAATTTGAAAAAATCCCTAACAAATGAAACAACCAAGGCAAGATATGCAATTTTTTTTTTTCTTTTTTTAAACAGGCTCTGCAATGTCTAACTCCCTTAAGCTTTCTACTTGACTCATGTAACAAGTGTTAGGCCAATGACTCCCAAGCCAGGTAGCTTTAGGGCACTAGATGTAGAACATCCTTAAGGGCTTATTAACTTAAGTCAAAAAGGTTACAAAGTCAGATTAGCCATATCATAAATCAACATTGAACTTCACACCTTTTGACGCGAACACTCAATGCTTAATGAGGCAAGAGGTCCGGTTACTCAGTGAAAAACTCAACATGATCTTTTTTTTCTTTTTCCATCTCTTTTTTTTTTATTTTTTTATTTTTTTATTTTTATATCTTGCAAGCCAATGGTTGTTCATCAATAGGTCATCCAACAAATCTCAAAGAGAACAAGCCTAAACTCAAACATCATACCTCATAGAAAACATGCTAATGTGCTCATGAAAATTTATCTCAAAATAAGTGAAATCTCTTTTACCCAAAAATAAGTCAAGGGATTCTGACTCCTAATGACATAATAATTTGTTCAACCCTTTAAGCAAGCAAATGAAATGTAAATCACAGTTACAGTTTAACTCAAACTTGACAACAACATAGCACAAATTTTTTTTTTTTTTTTTTCAAATTTTTTTACACAAAATGATAAATAAAAATAAACAAATAAGAACAAAAATAAACAGACTAAGTGTTTTTCCATACCCCCAAACTTGAATTACACATTGCCCTCAATGTGTAGTATAGAAATACATTACCGGAAATAAGGAAATCGGAGTGTGAACAAGGCTAGGGCGTCCACCAAACTTAAACACCAAAACACCTGTCAACAAAAACTAACAGCAATATTTTTTTTTTTCATAGAAACAAAACATCAAAAGATTAATTGCTGTTAGAAACAAAAACAAATAAAAAGCAATGCAATATAATGAAAAAGGAAAGAAAGAATTTGTGGAGTGAAGTGCAGAAAATAAACTGGAGGAGAAACTTTACAGCGCTTCCCCCTATCATGCGGATGTCCAACCAATCCTTTCCACCCTTTCTTCTTCAAAACTTCATAGCCCTCTGGAAGGATGTTTCGCCATCTTATGTAGACTTGCTTGCTTCGACAGATCTTCTTAGGAAAGTGGTTCCTAGATTTGTGTGCTTGTGTGCACAAGTCCTTGAATATCTTGACATAAGATGGCTCCTGATGTGCCTCAAGAGGGACAGTGATGTAGGCGGGAGCTTCAGTACTCACTTCCATGTCACTGGGTAGGTCAGGATTTGTTGGTGGCTCACTATTCTCATGGTGCTCAACTTGCTCAGGGTGCTCAACTTGCTCCTCTTTCTCTTCCTCCTCTTTGTTATCCACAATTTCCTCACTCTCAAGTGTGATGGTGACCTGGGCATGCTCATGATAAGAATTTTTGGAATCATCCTCATCAATCATGTAGTGCCTTTCAGCCATCAGCTGACTTTGAAGCTCTTCTTCCTCTATTCTGTTGAAGTCAGCAACTAGATGACTGATCTGTCCTTCTATCTTGGTCATGGCCTGCTTAAGTTCTTGTATGTCTCTGTTGTTAGCCATGGTGGAATTCCTCATCTCCTGTACGGCTTGATTGGTGAAACCTTTTAGCTCTTGTATATCTTGGGAATTGCTCAGGGTAGTATTCTTCATATCTTGCTTTATCTCTTGTATGTTCTTATCCATTGATTGCATGAATGCTTTCATCATGTCTTCCAGTGATGACTGTGGTGCAGGCACTTGAGTGGTAGACTGATAAACAGGAGGTTGAGCTTGATGATCGAATTGTGGATATTTTGAATGGTGCAATTCATCAAATTGGTGAGCATAATTTCCTGTAGCCTGAGCTGATCCTGAGAAATCATATTGGTTGCTCCAGTCCGGGTTATAACAATTGAAATTTGAATCAAACCCCGAGCTAGAGAAACTGGTGTTCATTTGTTCATATGAAAAGTTAGATCTAGCTGCTCTGATTTGATCTAATTTGTCCCATAAGTCGTTGAGCTCAGTTCGCAGATCTGGACAATTGTTCTCCTCATGATAAGGATTGAAACAAAATGAACATGGTTTATTTGGGTAAAAATTTTGAGGGTAGTTGGTAGGAGCTGGTGTCCTACAACTAGGAGATGCATTAAAATCATTAAAATGAAAATTCATGCTTCCCCTCACTTTTTAGCATGCAGATATCCCACATAAAACATTAACCAATATATATATATATATATATATATATATATATATATTTTAATTTTTTTAAAAAATAAAATAAACTAAAAGAACAACACACAAAAAAAACAAAATGAAAACTAAAATTTAAAAACTCACAAAAAGGACCAAAAATAAATTTTTGGCAAAGATCTATGGAACTGCTGCTTTTGCTATGAGTGCGCTTGATCGCGCTGATGTGCGGAAGGTGCTGCGGCAGAACTGTAAAACAAGCCAAACAAAACAAAAAACAACAAGAACAATCTTTTTTTTTATTATTATTAGTAGCACGAATAAAACAAAACAAATTGCAGAAAAATAAAATCCTAATTATAACTAGTAGAAGAATAAAACTAATTTAGAAATAAATTGGTTTCAAAAATTGAACAATTCCCCGGCAACGGCGCCAAAAACTTGTTGTGCAAATTTATTTAACTCGCAAGTGCACGAATCAATTGTAGTTTAATGGATTGCAAGTGCGAGGTCGATCCCACAGAGAATTGTATTTTTGAAAGAGCAATTTATATCTAAACTAATTAAATCCTAATCTAGTTCCAAAAGGGTTTTGATTTTTGAGTTTTGAAAATTAAAGGATAAACATAAACTAAATAAAATAAGTAAATCTAAGGATAAAGGTACTAAGGTTTGGGAATTCACACTCACCAAATCATAACAACATACTTTATGTTCATCAATATTAATCCGAAGTTCTCACAAATTAAATCATAGATATGTTTTACTATGCTTCAAAGAATTAATCAAAACCATCCATGTATCCATTCATTGACCAAATCACAAAAGGAATCCAAATTTAATTGAAACACCAGATGTATCCGTAGAACAAATCACAAGGGATATCCAATTTTTATGAGTTAAAAGCCAAGCAATCAATCATATGAAATTATCTCAAATCATCACATGTATCCTTGAATCACAAGAGATATCCAAGACTCCACACAATTGATTAGAAGTAAAACAATTGAAATATAAAACCCAATAAAATCAGAATAATAAAAAATTACATAAAAGTGATGATGTTCTTCATCGGTGAGGCTTTATCCCCAACCTTAGTTGGGAATTTAGCTCCACATAAAAATATAATCTAAACCTAAACCTAAACCTAAAGAAAAACTAAACAAAAGAATTTTGCTCTCTGGGATTGTGTGTCTTTTCTTGAATGCAAAGAAGTCTATTTATAGGCTTAGTGAAGTCCTAGAAGCCCACGTAAACCTAGATAATTCGGAGGTCTGTCTCCCAGTCAAAATAGAAGTCTGAAATCGGAATAGGATTCGTCCAAATTTGTGTCTCTTAATTGCGGGGCGATTTTGACATAGAAACCGTCCGAATTACGAAAATCCTATTTCACAACAAATTGTAGTATTTTGAGCTAGCTTTCTAATGCCGTTTGAATCACTTCAATCCGATATTTGACCGGAGAGTTATGGTCAAAATACTAAGACGTGTGCAGAATCTGAATTTGAATCCGATCCGAAATCTTATCCAATCTGAACTTTAATCTGATTTAACCTTTTCTTGGATTTGGTTAGACTTAACCACATCATCTAGGTCTTCTCAAAGTATGCTTTCTTCCAAACTTCGCATTTTTCCCTTTAAAGCTGTAGTTTTTCTTCAACGACCTACAAAATACTAAAAACACGAAACTAACACAAAATATTAAATAACGACACAACTAAAGGATTAACTAATGTAAATAAAGGGGTCTAAATATGCAATATTTGGCACTTATCAATGAACAGTATTTCAGACATACAAAGGAAAATCCTCAGTCCATAATCGCTCCTCTCCCAGAGTAAGAGCTATCTTTGCAAGCCTATGGGATGCCTCATTAGCCTTACGCATTACATGACACACACTCCACTGTTGGACACATTGCAGCAAAAGCTTTGCATCATTAATCAAAGTACCATAACGGCCCCATGTGCACTCCTCCTTTCTCAAAGCTTGAACAACTTCCAAAGAATCCCCCTCTAATATAACATTGTCCAACTCCATTCTCACACACAAATCTGCCAACTTCCATGCCGCTAAGGCGTCAGCAGTTGTTGGATCAGTAATAAACATTCTCATCGCCACAAGAGCAGCAACAATATCCCCATTGTGATCACGAGCTATAATGCCAATCCCCATTTTTTGCCCATCTTTATCAACAACAGCATCCCAATTGAACTTTATAGCTCCAAATGAAGGCTTTCCCCATCTCTGTACATCATGTATCTGTTGCGGAACACATTGCACACACCTACTAGCCTCAGCTTTCTGAAATTGCAGCACTTGTTCTAGGGCCATGCTGTACAGAACTGAGGGAGATTGGAATTCACCACCAAAAATCACTTTGTTTCTACGCAGCCAGATAAGACGCGCAATCACCGCCACTATTTGCATTCCATCTTCCTCCATACGCTTACTAAGCATCATCCAGATATTAACAAAAGAATCATCATATGAGGTGCATTTCTGGATTGACATCATACACTCTGTCCACACATCCACAGCAGATGGACAAGTCCACAAAATATGTCCTACCGTTTCTGCAAACCTTCCACAAATGGGACATAACGGATCAGAAATTATACCTCTATTATGGAGATTAACCCTTATGGGTAGAATATCATTACAAGCTTGCCACAGAAATGTTTTAACCACCATAGGTCCTTTGGTATGCCAAATATGCCTCCATTGCCGAACTTTTGTCGTGTTGTCTGAACTACTTCCTTTAGCAGACTCAATGAGGTCTTTCGCCAAGTGATAGGCGCTTCTAACCAAGAAATCACCATTTTTTGTTCCCACCCAAACCCTTCTATCACATTGTCTCCCTGGGCAGATTGGCATCCCACAAATAATATCTGCCTCCTCCCTTATAAAAATCTCTTGAATGAGTGGTATATTCCACCATCTAGTTGTAGCATCAATAAGCTCACAAACATTTGATTCACTATGTAGGGTACTCACTGGGGACTGTATAGCATAGGTTGATGGCACTGGTATCCAACGATCTTGCCAAATCTTGATTGAAGAACCGTCTCCTACCCTCCACATTAGTCCTTGGTTCAGCAGCTTCTTAGAATTCCAGATACTACGCCATACAAAAGAGGGTCGATTCCCCAACCTGGATTCAATGAATGTTCCCCTCGGATAGTACTTCTCCCCAAAGACTCTAGCCACCATCGAAGTTGGATTTTGAAGAAGTCGCCAAGCTTGTTTAGCCAACAAAGCCAAATTAAAACTCTCCAAATCTCTATATCCCAATCCACCTTTTTCCTTGCCCATACCCAATCTTTCCCAACTCATCCAAGCTATTCGAGCATCGTTATCCTTATGCCCCCACCAAAACTTTGACATCATTGCATTGATTTCTTTACACAAAGTTTTTGGTAGCTGAAAAACGCTCATCGTATAAGTAGGAATCGCCTGAATAACAGCTTTTAAAAGGACCTCTTTCCCCGCTTGTGAGAGGAATTTTTCCTTCCACCCATGAATACGATCCCATATACGCCCCTTAATAGCTGAAAAAGCCCCAACACGTGATCTCCCCACTAAAGCTGGAAGCCCAAGATAGTTTTCATACCTTCTTGTGGGATTAATACCCGCTATATAAGTAATATGTTCCTTAGCTTCCCTTCTTGTATTTCTACTGAAAAAAAATTGATGTTTTTTCTCTATTCAACTTTTGACCAGATGCTTTTTCATACATTTCCAAAACTTGTTGGATACGCAGCCACTCAAAAGTATTTGCTTTACAAAAAAGCAAACTATCGTCAGCAAAAAACAAATGGTTAAGCCTCATACCCCCACGAGTGATAGGAAGACCCGTAATCCACCTTTTTGCTTCCGCCTTTTGAAGAAGTGAGCTCAATCCCTCCGCACACATGATGAAAAAATATGGAGACAGCGGATCCCCTTGCCTAATTCCCCTAGTTGGTACAATTTTTCCATAAGGCTTTCCATGGATCAACACCGAATAAGTCACTGTTTTGACACAAGTCATAGTAAGTTGAATCCATCTACTAGCAAACCCCAATTTTTTCATCACTCCCTCTAGAAAAGCCCACTCGACTCTGTCATAGGCCTTGCTCATATCGAGCTTCAAAGCCATGTAACCTTCCCTCCCCTTCATTCTACTATCCATAGTGTGCATCGCCTCAAATGCCACAAGAACATTGTCCGTAATTAACCTCCCTGGAATAAATGCACTCTGGGTAGGGGAGATTATAAGGGGCAAAACTTTTCTCAAACGGTTAGCAAGAACCTTTGAAATAAGTTTATACAACACATTACATAGACTAATGGGCCTATAATCAGTTACTCTAGAAGGATTATTAATCTTTGGAATGAGCGCAATGTGAGTAGAATTGATATCAACATCAAAAATATCATGATTAAGAAACCCGAGTACCGCTTGACATACCTCTACTTTCACCATAGACCATGAGTTTTGGTAAAAACACGCCGAGAAACCATCTGGCCCAGGGGATTTGAGAGGATGCATATGTTTAAGTGCTCGCTCCACTTCTGCCATTGTAAATTCGCGTAACAAAGTTGCATTCATCTCTTCCGAAACTCTACACTCCAAAGCAGCCAAGCATTCTTCTACCCCTGATACTTCCCCAGCCGAAAATAGCCCCTGGAAAAACAGTGTAAAAGCATGCCCAATTTCGTGTTGCTTATTCCATTCCCTGCCCTCCTCGTCTTTTATCTTCACTAGCCGATTTATTCTCCGTCTATGGTTTGCCCATGCATGAAAGAATGGAGTATTGCGATCTCCCTTTTGGTACCAGCTTTGTTTAGCACGCTGTTTCCATTTTACATCTTCTTGCTCAAGAATAAAATCGATCTCCCTTTGTAATTCTTTAATTGCTTCCCAGTTCCCCTCTCCCTCATTCCGCTGTAATTCTTCTAGTTGCTTGCTTTTTTTCTTGAGAAGCTTTTCAGCATTGCCAAACTTACGGGTACTCCACCGAACCAAACTGGTCTGACACTGAGCAAGACGTAATCTTGTTGACTGCATCCCTACACTTCCATTATCACCCGTCTCCCATGCTTCCTTTATCATCGCAAGGCATTCTTCATCAGCCAGCCAACTGGCTTCGAATTTGAAACTTTTGTGGTAGCTGATTTGGGACTCATATCTATCAGTTGTAATGAGGAGCAAGGGCTTATGATCAGATGATCTTGCTGCCAATACCCTTACTTCACAGCTTGTAGATAGCTCACACCACTCCTTGTTTGCAACAGCACGGTCAAGATGTTCTTTCATGAAAGACCCATCCTATTGGCAGTTATTCCAAGTATATTTGGACCCCAAGTACCCCAAATCACTTAGGCTGCAGTCTTCTAATACTTGGCGAAATTGAGCCATCTGACTTTCTCGTCGTACATTTCCACCAACCTTTTCAGCTTGCTCAACCACCTCGTTGAAGTCACCAATACATAGCCATGCCTCCAGAATAAAAGATTGAAGATGCTTCAGCAAAGCCCACGATTCATATCTCTTAGAAGCATCCGGATGACCATAAAAACATGTTAGTTTCCAAGAAATATTACGTCCAGGGAGTTTTACCACCGCATTGATATGTCTTTGTGTGTAGTTTTGAATTTCCGGCCCATCTGAACCCTTCCATAACAGTGCTAAACCACCACTCTTCCCCACCGGATCCATCACAAATACTCCATCAAATCCAAACTTCACTCTTAATTCTTCCATCTTTTGTTGTCTACTCTTTGTTTCCATGAGAAACAAGATAGAGGGTCTCTTTTCCTTCACCAGTTGGCAAAGATCACGAACTATCCGGGGGTTCCCAAGCCCCCGACAGTTCCAACTTATGAGTTTCATGGTTGTTGGCGGGGCTGTAACTCAGCCACCGCCAACTCATCAAATCCTGCACCCAGAATTTTTGTGTTGTTCCTCCCTTTTTTTGCTCTACCTTCCTTCTTTGCTGCTCCCACCTCTCCGCTTACGTTTATAAGTTTCTCCCTGAGTTGTTGTGTGAACAATTTTCCTTACCCGTGCCTGCTTCTTCCACCCTCTAAAACTCTTATCCCCTTTTCTTCCATCTACACTGTTAACTAATGTAGTACTACTATCGACCTCCACAATTTTGCTACGCATACCTGTACCCAAAGGGTCCTGCACACTATCTTCTTTCCCCTTAGAGCCCAATAACATTTCCATATGAGTATAATCAGCCCCACATGAAAGCCCATCACTCCTTATCATTGGGTCCACAGTAGGTTCGGACCCAGCCTCAGAATTGTAGCCCGAAACCTCTTGAGCCATCTGACTCCTCTTTTCAGTCTCAACTTCTAACGTGTTCAACTCCTCCACTATCTTGTCTTTTCCGTTATTATCTCTCCTTAAATCACGACCCTCGTAACTGTCATTCTTCGTGGATATCTCATATTCTTCAGAAATTCCATGCATAGCGGTTACCCCCACCCACGCATCTGATTCTCTACCCAAATCTTTTGATGCACGTTCAGATTCATTACTACGTTTTTCTCCGCAACTGGCGCTTCCCTTCGCTGATGGACTATCCTTCCGATGACCTCTGTCTGCAGTTGAATACTCCGCTGAAGGATTAAACCCACCACCAAATCTACTATTTTCCTTCCTCTCCCTTCGTTGATCATCCACCCTTAGAGAAACGCCCCAATACTTCTCCCTTCCATCAGCATTAAGCCTTTGAGATTTACGAACAGGACATGTTTTCTCATGCACAATACGTCCACATTGAAAATAGAACAATGGCAACTTCTCATACTTAAAAGTGACCCAGTGTGACTGCTCTCCAAAGTTGATCGCTCTACCCCGTTCCAGAGGCTTGAAGAAATCAATAACAACCCTCAATCGTAAACATCGACCCCAGCAAGCACCATCACCTGCTACATCCACGTCTTCAAGTACTCCTAAAGAAACACCAATCTTTTCCCCCACTACTTTATTCATGCACAGAAGGGGCATATCATGCACCTGAATCCAGATGGGTGAATACCTAAATTCCATTTGAGATGACGATAATTTACCATCAAACTCATTTTGAACCAAAGCATAGCGATCAAAAGACCAAGGTCTTCCTTCAAGAACTCTTCTCTTATCATCATCTCCAGAAAATTCAAACAACCAACAGTTATCTTGTAACTCCTTAAAAACTATTTTCCCTACAGTACGCCATATACAGGACAAAACTGCTTTGAAGGCCTCCTTATTGACTACTTTCTCTGTCCACAGCTTGCCCACCAAACAATTTTCACCTTGTTCCCTTACCTCTGCAACTTCCTCCTCAGTCACCGTAATACCAAGCTTTTCCCCCTCCGAAAGGGAGATCTTACTACACATACGCTCCAATTCCTCTGCCATCTCTGTCACTGAGACCGGCTTTAGACCGTTAAACTCTTCCTTCTCCACCAAGCAGTGGAAGACACTTCCCTCACCTAATAGATCTCGCGAAGCAAAACCTTAGAGAGGCATACATGTCTATGTTTTACAATGGGGATAAGGATTCAAAATAATAATTAAATGCTAATTAACAATATAAATTAGCAGCAAAATAATTTAATTATATAAATACCTTGAGCAAAGCAAATAGAACTTTTCTTGAACAATGAGAGAGCTTGACAACAGAAAAATATAAAGAAAGAGGTTTTTCTAACCTATGCCTACCAGTAACAAATGATGGAATACACAAGGCTTTTTATAAGGAAGTTTTAAAATTTATTCATTTTGATCCTCCCATCAAAGAACAAAACCACTCAATAAAATCAATTTCATAACATTTTTTGAATTTCATAACATCCTTTTGCTAGAATAAATTCCTCAATATATATGGTAACTGTAATAAATACAGTAAATTAAAATGTGACATAAAGACCATATCTTAAATGGATTTTCTTACATGAGAGAACCAGACGAGAAAGAGAGAAATCGAGGCAGTTGAGAGCAAGAGGTGTGATTTTTGGAGTGGGTCGTCGGAGCAGTGGGCTAGCTAGTGACGCCATGGGTGATGGAGAAACGCAAACACCGGCAGCTTCCAAGTAAACGTGTGGATGGGTAATTTCTATGATTATTGGTTATTTGGGTTTGATTTGTTTTAATTCTTTAAATTGAATTTCAAAATTGTTGAGTTATGGGTTGGATTTTCGGTTTGTGGTGTTTTGCTGCGTGTTCATAACCAAAACACGCAGAAAATCAAAAGATTAGCATTAGTGAGGGAAGGAAGGGAAGACAGAGGGAAGTTCCTTTTGATTTTGTTTTCCTAAATTGTGCTGGGGTCATTAATTTGGCTTGAATTTGAGAATGAGAATCTGGAAATGAGGGATTCAGATGCTTCTCTCTCTCTCTCTTCTTCTTTTTCTTTGTTTTCCCCTTATATTCGTTGTTCCTTGTCCATGAGTCTAAAACTACGAGTGGAGAATTAAGAATTTGCTAAAGCTTTTAACATCATGTAGTTTTGCTTTGTTTGCTCTATTTAGAAAGACTACAATTACTCTTCTTAAATTACCATCATATCTAATTTGTAATATTCTTCCCAAATTTTAAAAAGTTACAAAGTGGGTTCTTCCATTTTCCTTGTTAAAAGTATTAAAGTTGTTAATTTTATTAAATATAAGTGTCTACATCTGTATTTATATTGTCTGAACTTTTACATTTCCTGATGTCTTCTGGATTTCAATCCCAGTATTCTTTTAATATGTTTGATAGTAGTACTGGTTGAGTTGTCTCTAGACCTTATTAAATATTTTGTGAACAAAATCTGGCAATAAGTTGAAGCAAAATTATTTTTCTTCATAGATTTAATTTGTAACTTGATTTGGTCAATGCTATTAATTTTCAATGGGCTACCTCTCACTACAAAGCCTAACATACATAGAGATGATATTCCTCCCAACATTGTTGGTGGAGTGTACGTTGAGCGTTTGAATATCTTCGATCTACAACTCTTAGTTAGAGGTTTTTTTTTTAAAACATTATATCTTCTTATTTTGTAATGTTATGCTAAGAGTTATATATATAAAAAATAAAAAATTAAATATGCGTCTTGGTATAAATTTATATATTAACTTTATATTATAAATATTTTTTTACATATGCTATCACTACAAAAAAAAACAATTTTTTTTTCACTGGAGTTTTCTGACGTGTCAGGGTGTCTGACACGTCAAAAAAATTTTTGGCACGTCAGAATTTTCTGACGTGTTAATTTTGGCACGTCAAAAAATTTTCTGACGTGTTAAAATATGAGGCGTCAGAAATTTCCTGACGTGTCAAAATTGACACGTCAAGAAATTTAAAAATTAATTAAAAAACATAATTTTTTTAAAAAAATTTTCTGGAATTTTTTTTTTCAATTAAAAAATGTATTAATTTAATTTTTTTTTTTTTTTTTGTAATTTATTGAGTGGTGCAGAGAAATTCAGTGGTGCAGAGAAACCCAACAAATTAAGATCTGCACCACGAAAAAATTTTCTCATTTCTGCAAAAATTTTCTCCAAAATCTTTTCTCCGTTTTCTCACTTCTTTTCGATCTCCATTTTCAAAAACCCAAATCAAAAAATCAAAAACCCAAATAAAAAAAAAAAAAAACAATCTGAAAAATCAAAAACCTAAACGTCAAACCCAACAAATTTTCAAAAAACATAAAAAATCTTCTTCTCTTCTCCTTTTGTTTTTCTTTTCTTCTGCTTCTCTTCTTCTTCTCTTCTCCCTTTCTTTTTCTTATGCTTCACTTCTTCTTCTCTTCTCCCTTTCTTTTTCTTTGTTCTCTTCTCCTTTTCTTTTTCTTCTCCTTCTTCTGCTTTCTTCGATCTGCCGTGGAGAGAGAGGAGAGACAGAGAGTGTAGGGAAAATAAATGAGGAGGGAAGAATAAAAAGAGGAAAAAAGTTGAGGGAAAATAAGAGAGGGAAAAATTTCAAAATTCAGCCCTTTTGTTTTTTCTGACGCTCCAGTTTGGCGTGTCAGAAGAGGGAAAAATTTCAAAATTTCGCCCATTTTTTTTTTTTCTCCATATTTTTTAACCGCGTCCGGCGAGAAAAATTCAACGTGCCAGTTGGACCGCGTCGAATTTTTAACAAAGACTGATGCGTCGAAATTTTATTATTGCTGATAGCTGATTTGGCATGTCAGAAAATTCTGACGCGCCAAATTGGAGTGTCAGAATTTTCTGACGTGCTATTTTTAGCACGTCAGAAAAATATTTTCTGACGTCAGTAAACCCTCCTGACGGGGCAATCCTAACGTGTTTCAGTCGTGAAGAATGTGGGTGTCAGTAATTGGGAATTTCTGACGTGCCAAATATGGCACGTCAGAAATTCCTGACGTGTTAAATCCAACACGTCAGGAAATTTTGACGTGTTGGATTTCACACGTCAAAAATAATTCCTAACGTGTCAAAAATTGACACGTCAGAAATTCCTGACGTGTCATTTTTTGACACGTTAGGAAATTTTTTGACGTGCAAAAATGGCGCGTCAGGAATGTTCCAACGTGTCAATTTTGGCCTGTCAGAATATTCCTGACGTGTCAAATAATTAACACGTCAGGAATTCCTGACGTGTCAATTTTTGACGCGTCGGGAATTCCTGACCTGTCAATTTTTGACACGTCAGGAATTCTTGACTCGTCAATAATTCCTAACGTGTCATTTTTGACGCGTCAGGAATTCCTGACGTGTCATTTTTTGACGCGTCAAGAATTCCTGACGTGTCAAAAATTGACACGTTAGTAAATTTGGTTAGTTTTTAATTTTTTTTTTCCTCCCCCCTATATTTTTTGTGATTTATTTCAGGACTATACCCGAATTTTGTAGTACGATTAACCTGATATTCAATCTATCCATCAAATCCATGCAAATAATATACAATTTTTCCATCAAACCCATGTTAATGGATATCCATCATATCCATTAACATCAATCACAAACTATCCACCAAAACTAACTTCAACACACCTAAAATAACACAAATAACATAATATACACCAATTACAAACTATCCACAAAAACTAACTTCAACACACCAAAAATGGCACAAATAACATAATATACACCAATCACAAACTATCCACCAAAACTAACTTCAACACACCAAAAATGGCACAAATAACATAATATACAGCAATCACAAACTATCCACCAAAACTAACTTCAACACACCAAAAATGGCACAAATAACATAATATACACCAATCACAAATACAATTACATCAACAAAGTAACTTATACACAAGTGTGAATAGCCGCAAATTATCAACCAGACTATCGATCATTGACATCCATAGCATCCTCTCGACGATGTCCATTACCTGCAAATGATAAAACAAACAATATTGACCAATAAAACAATCACCAAACAAATAAAATCCACTGACTGCAAATGATAATACAAACAATCATTGAGCCTGAATACAAATAATCACGTCGGTAACAAGAAAGAAAAATGCCAGAATATTCACCCAACTCAGTTGTTGATTCTTCCACAGTAAATGATATAACTAAAATAGGTAAAACGTTGAAGTTAGCCAAAAATTCATATAAGAAAAAAATAGAAAAAAATTAAGTCAATATATATATGCATAGTCTCAGAGCAATCAATAATATATAGACATGAGAAAATGAACTTCGTTTTTCCTATGGCAATTATGTGAGACATGATCTTTTTCTTTTTTCATTGCAATTATAGAGCTTCCATATAGGTTATTAATGTTGGGGGTTCAATGGAAGAGATGATAAACAAAAAGGAAAAGTACCCTCTCTAGAATTGAGTGCATTTATATCTATTTATATTTAGAGTTACAAAATTAAGTTTATGAAGAACTGTTCTTGATGATATTGATATGCACGTATTGCTTTGTGCCATGCAGTTATATCCATTTATACGCGCATGAATAACTCTAAATAATTATCTCAACCAACACTATTTCATACTAGACCAAATTGAAGCCAACAATTTGAAATATATTTATAATGCATGCAGCATTTTGATAATCTTCCCGTAATATTTTAATTTGTTGAGGATATTAACAAACTACATAAAATTATGATATTCATCTACTGTGGACTTGATCGTTTCATACTCTCACACAATCACATACACTAAATTCTTAATATTCTACAAGGACCATAGTGGTTCATCTCATAATACAAATAAACACTTCAAATGCAAAGCTCTAACCCACATTCATCACCAAACCAACCATAATATATAAACCAAATTTAAGCAGGATTTACAACATCATTAATTATTTAGAATGACTACAACATATCCAAACTCTAAATTTAGAAGTTCAAATATATATATATATATATATATATATGGACAGTTCTAAAACTAAATTAACTATTAACGAACCAATCCGATACCCCATCTGGGCCATGCCTGCTCGACTGTATGGAGCATGGACAGGGGTCTCCCCTCCCATAGTACCTGGAAGGACTGGTCGATATCCTTCCTGCATCGCTAGGAGCTGAGCAACGTCTTGTTGCTCGCTGTCATCAAGTTGGCCTGCCGGAGACCCAGGCGACATAGACTGCCGCATTACGGACGAGCCCCTGCGTGCTCTCTTCTTACCCCTAGTACTCATGGTACCCTACGTACATAAATTAGGAATAAATATATAAGACTTAAAAATTGTATACCTAATTTCAAGCACATGCATGTATATAAACATAAACCGAAACCTAAATATTTGAACCATATTAAAAATATAAACCTATATATTCTCATATAGGTTTAAATTATTTATGTCCAAAAATATATACATATTCATGCGTATCTACATTCATCCGTACCAAAGGGTGTATTTATAACACTTATCTATTATAATTAATCTAGAAAAACCAATAAAAAAAAATACTTGATCCAAATTTAAGCATTTTCTTTGGTGGAGACCCTAAACAAATTAATTCTAGCTAGGTTATTTTATAAGGTTGTTCTAGTACATCTACCGAGCTAGGTTCGATATGAGGACCCTAAATACAATAAATATAGCTTAAATGTCGTTAGACTTTGGCATTAATTAGTAGGTGATGACATGCATGGGTCATACAACTCTTTTGTTTGGTGTATTTATTTATTTTTTATATGATATATATAAAGGTTAAAAGAATTTTGAGTGTCTTGCAAATATGGTAAATGTTTTCGTAATATATATTTTTGGTCCGAACGTTTCTTGGGTTATTGACACATTAGATTAATTTCTTTCATATTAATCACAATTTTAACAAAATTCCAACTAGTTTTTAGGTAATATTAAATTTAATGCGTTATATTTCACTTGAACAAGCTTATAAGTTCCTCAAATTAACCAAAACTTTAATCCGTTTTGTATGGTTTTTTTGGTTTGAAAAAATAATATATGTGGGATAGAATGAAGTAAGAATCGAATTGAATATATTTTGCAAGTGTTTTAGGTTCTGTGTTTAATTATGATTAGATTTGTTAAAAAAACTCAAAACAAAAGTGTGAAAAAAAAAATAGTCTAAAAAACAAAGTCATGACTTTTTACTTATTCGATCATTTGAAGTCTCTCTAAGTTTGACAAGGTTTGCACTTTTGCCAACTCTTTTTCCCGTTCAATCCATGTAATTCGGATTGAATCTTCGTGTGTGAATTTATAACTTACAAATTAATCCATAACGTTTATGGTTAAAAGAATATTAAAAAACACATTAACTTTGAATATTAACTAAACAAAGACTTAAATTAAATTTCTATAAATATTATATGTCACCCCGCACTACACGTACTTAATTAGAAGGTCAAACGATATTGAAATGAATGATAGATTAAAATTGACGTAATGTGTTATAAATTCCTTGCTAATAAGCCAATTAACATTTTCATTTAAACAAACCTACAAAAAAAAAAAAACAGAGCCACATTTAAAAAGCAATTATATTTTCAAACAAAAACCTATCTAGCATGAGAAACATCATTTTGCATGCATGTGCATATCCAACGTACAATAAGTAATTAATTAATAGATATTCCAAAAAAGAAAAAAAAAATTCACCTAAATTAGATGCTCACAAATACTCAATCCCATACATTATTGAAACATCATGCAAATATATGACAAAATAAAATATAAAATTGATAAAACAACACAATGTGTATATATATATATACCTGCAGGAGAGATGGAGGAAATTGGCGAAGCAGATTCGGCCGGAGAAACGCCGAAGACGGCAACGGCGAAGTGGAGGTGGCAACCGGAGATGGGGAGTGAGCTAGCTAGAGAGAGTGGTACGTACTGCACGCTAGCAGAGAGATAGAGCTGATCACAGAGAAAATGAAGGAGGAGCTAGAAGAAAATGAGGAAGAGTGAGGGAGGAGATAGAAGAAAATGAAGAAGAAAAAATTGCAAGGCTGGCGGGAGAGAAGAGACGAGTGATGAAGCTGCAGGGGAGAGAGGGAAAATCAAAAAAAATATCAGGGGGGGTAGGTGCGTGCGATGGGACGGCCAGCAGGCGCTGGCCTTCCCAAGGCACGCTCCTAACGTGCCACATACGCACGTCAGGATTATATTAAATATATATATATTAATTATATTAATTAAATACATATTACACTATATATATATATATGTGTGTGTGTGTGTGTGTGTGTGTGTGTGGTGTGTGTGTGTGTCAAAACTTTAATAGTGCTCGATTACCAATATTGTTACTTTGAATTATTTTTAAAGGGTTAAATACCTCAACCCCCTTAGGGTTTACCAACTTTATTTTTTTCCCCCTAGAGTTTCATTTTTATCACAGGCCCCCCTTAGGGTTTTGATAAAGGATTAATTTAGTTCATCCGTTAGTTGACCGTTAAGACTGACACGTGGACCAATCAGATGTTGACACGTGGCACCTATTTAATTTTTTTTTAATTTTTTTTTTTTTTTAAAAAAAA
>NC_081549.1:14441759-14447145 GCF_901000735.1 Corylus avellana
CTAACGTTCCATTTTTGGCGCGTCAGGAATTCCTGACGTGCCAAAAACGGCACGTCGGTAATTCCTGGCGTGCCATTTTTGGCACGCCAGGAATTTCTTTTATATTTTTTATAATTTATATATTTTATATATTTTATGTTTTTTGCAAAAATAAATTGAATAGTGTAAATAATTTAATGTGAACGAAAAATGCATCCACTGAATAAGTACGATCGAGGTGGTTAAATTAAACCACACTAATGATCACTAAATTCTTAAGAATTTAGTAACGTGCATGCGGTTCAAACCTAAAGGATATGTAACATTTTCCTCATTTATTTGGAATCTCCTTAAAATAATAAAATTAACATTATTCATATTGAAGTTTTGACATACATAGATGTGTATATATATAGGAAAAATATATGAAGTTGTCATCGTTTCCGTTGTATATATAACTGTTTCTACGTTGTACACTAAAACAGCTTTATAAAATGGTCCGATTGATTGACAAGATCGAAATGAAGATGATCAAGACAAGAATTAAGAAGAAAGCCTAGCTATTTGGATGCAACGACAAGTTCATCATTTCCTGTTTGTTTGTTTTATCTTCAATTAAATAGTGTTTTTCCGTGAGAAAAAAAGACATAGCAGAGATAATTAGATTTTAATTTCTATACTAAGCGAATGAAGAATAATAAATCAAAGTCAAGAGCAGCATTAATATTTTTATTTAATTAATAAAGATCTAGAAAGATTTTGAGTATCATTTTCATTTAAAATCGTTCCTAATAAAAAACAAAAGTTAGATGAAATATATTATAAACATGATATTAAACAAAAAAAAAATAATAATAATAAGAAATTGCTGACGTGTCAAAGTGACACGTCAGGAATTTTCTGACATGTCAAAGTGACACGTCAGAATTTTCTGACGTGTCGGACCTTGACACGTCAGAAAATTATAAAATTAAAAGTTATTTAAATAAATTTTTAAAAAATTAAATTGAATGAAAATATACTGACGTGTCAAAAGGTCACACGTCAGTATTTACTGACGTGTTAAATATAACACGTCAGTAAATCCTGACGTGTGACTTTTGACATGTCAGTAAAAAATTTGTTGATGTGCCAATTTTAGCACTTCAGTATTTATTGACGTGGCAAAAAAATGACACTGTTTGCCACGTCAGAAAATGACCGGTTTTTGTAGTGTATCAGAACAACACTTATCATAAGGAATTAAGCATGTGCCTTCATTAGTGTAAGGCAAATGTTTTTAATTCTTTAATACTGTAAATCGAAAATCAATAATGCTTTACAGCATTTCTTTTTTTATTTTGGTCGAACTCTTTCTAGTTGTTTCTCCAACTAGAAAGAGCAATCATGTTTGTTTTGGTTTTATTTTTGAGATATAAGATGCTCACATATCTTTATTTCCTTTTCAGAACAATTTCAAGCCTCATCCACCAGGATACTACTCGATAGCATCACAAAAGAATCTAACCAATCTCCTTGAGCATTCCAAAGTCTATCAACTTTCGCTAAAGCAACAGCTACATCACTTGCTGAGGATGAATGAGATTTTATCTCAAGAGTTATTTTCTAGAATTTTTAGTTTATCATAACGGAAAACATATTTTCTTTTCTAAGGTTATCGAGCCAAGTCTACTTAGGCAGAGTTAGAATTGTTCTAACTTTTGTATAGTTAAGTTTATTATCTTCTTGTAACTTTGTAATTATCATATAACTTGTATTCTTTATATATTGAAATGAATACATTGACTGAAATGATTCCATCAATTTCAAATATATTTTATTTTCTTTCGCATATTAATCCAAGAAAATTGTTTTATGTTTTTTTACTTGTCAAGGCATTAAGGGAAAGTGGACGTTGATGGTTGACCATCAGCGTCCACTTTTGTGTTGACACTGATGGTCCAACATCAGCATCCACTTTTGTGTAGAAGTTATAATTGAGATCTTTATCGTTTATTGAAAATATTATTAGAGTCCATATTTGTTGACGTTGTTGGATCATTATCAGCTTCGACTTTGGGAGTCGACGCTGATGAGCTTCAGTTGACCATTAGCATCGGACCAATTCGACGTTACCAAAGAAACGACATGTCACATGTCGCCGCTGTTGATCAATAGCGTCCACAATTGCACTTTTAACGTTCAAAAAAAGGCGACGCTAAAAGTCAATTTTTTTGTAGTGCTGTAAACGGAATGGCCACATTGCAAAACAAAAAAGATTTGTAGGAGACATTGTCAATTTTTAAAAATTGGAAGTAGAATAAAAAGATGAACAACTTCGGGTAGTAAACTATAATTTCCCCTTTTTTCTTCTCATATCTGGTTTGAGGAAAATGAAAGAAAATTGAGGGCAAACGTAATTGAATCTAATACACTTGCTAAGAAAATTCGAAATGCATGCATTTGTAAAATAAGCGAGGAGTAATATTTTTTGTCCAAAAGAAATTAATAAAATGACTCATTTTGCATGCATATAATTTCTAGAATTTCTTAACTTGAATTTACACCCATTTATTAACCTGATAAATATAAATAATTTTTTGTTGAGTTGAATTTTGAATTTCTGATGGACTTGATTAATTTCGTTTGCCTCCTACACCTTAAAAAAACCAAAAAACAAAAAAAACAAACAAAAAAAAAAACAAACAAACAAAACAAAAAAAGTAGGAAATGAAATAATTTTTTAACCAATACTCGATCTCTTATAATTTCTTAAACAAAGCTTCGAATTGTATCCAGTACAACTTATTAACCAGTACAAGCCAAAGAGATCCAAATGTAAATGAATACAACAATTTAATGTACATATGGCAGTGTCTTTATTAATTAATATGAAACTTACTAAGTAATGAACACACACCTAAATATTTTTCAACGCTATCCACTCAAAAACTATAGGACTTTTTTTTTTTTTTTCTATTAAATAACATCTAATAGAAAAAAAAAAAAAAAAAAAAAAAAATTCAAACAGAATCTACAGACTCGGAAAGGAGGTTATTCATAATGGGACGTCCCTTACACATGGCCTCCAGTGCTACAGCTTTGGGCATGGTGACTCCATTGCCTTCAGTCATGTCTACTTCTTCCTCGCCAACCCTCTTCCACTCAAAACACTGAATCAATGACCCTAAAGCCAACCTCACTGTCCGTTGGGCAAGTCCTGCCCCGGGACATGCCCTCCTCCCCAACCCAAATGGCATCAACTTGTGCAAATCAGCCTCGCCGCACTCAAATCTTTTAGGTTTAAAACTGGTTGCGTCATCCCATACTTTGGGGTCTCTATGTATAGCCCATGCATTCACCAATAACATCGTGTTACGTGGAACATTGTATCCTCCCACTGTGCAATCATCGGAGGACATGTGGGGTAATAGCAGTGGGGTTGCCGGGTACAATCGAAGGGTCTCCGAAATTATACTTTGAAGGTAATGTAGTTTAGACACATCTAGTTCGTCCAACAAATTCTTCTTCCCAACTTGACTGTCCAACTCAGCTCTGGCCTTCTTCAATACGTCAGGATGATTAATCAGATTGGACATGGCCCACTCTAATGTCACTGCTGATGTGTCTGTCCCGGCAAGTAGCAAGACCTACTCAATATCAATTAATTAGTACAAGAGTTTGAAAGGAAAAAATGCATTGATTATTGGGAGTACGTAGAACTTAGCAAGATTTTATGACAACTGACAAGTTGTAAACTTGTAAAAGACTTCATAAGATGTTGAACTCATTCAATGTCACTGTGGACGCTCTATAGTAGCTAGACATGTACACTAGCAAGTTGCCACGTTTCCCACTAGCGATTGGGATGACGGGCTTTATCTATTTTTAGCTCCTTATCCATTTTCTGATAGTCCTATATCTATTTTAGTTGTCGACTTGTTATACTATAATAATAATAATAATAATAATAACAGAAAAGAAATCTAAAAAAGGAAAATATTTAGATATATATTTATAAATTGATTTTTTTATCATTTATAATAATTAAAAGAATTAATAAATTAAACAAAACTATTAATAATAAACTGTGACATTAATATATAAAAAAAAATGGTAATAACCTTGACACGAGTTATCTTGGAAGACTTACCATAATAAGGCCTTTGATAATCTGGTCCGTATAGTATTCTGGCTGTGATTTCTGCAAAGAAAGCAGATGGTGGATCATAGTGTTTCCCTCTTCGTTACCCTTCTTCTCGTCAATAAGGCCTTGCATGAAGGCATCCGTCTTCTTGCCAAGCCTCATCAGCCTCTTCTCTAATCTACCGTAACCAATCCACCGCAACATGGGCACGAATTCGTGAGCATTCGACGCCCCTCCATTCTCAGTAATCTCTCTCATCATCTCCCTAAACTGCCTTGCCTCTTCCTCGTCCTTCACGTCCTCCCCGTACCCGTAGTACCGCTTCCCCGCCACCATTCTCATTATGATGTTAAAGGTGAGGTCCAAGAACATCGATTTCAGCTCAACCTTGGTGAAATCTTGGGACGAGTTGTGTCCCAGTTTTCGGAGCAAGCGCTTGATCTCGTCCCTTTGGATGCCCAGGAACATGTTGAGGCGGGTGGTTGAGAAGATCTCGAGTGCGCTGTTGCGGCGGAGGTTGCGCCAGTGGTCGCCGTAGGGGGCTGCTGTCACGGTGGTGTGGTTGTAGCTGAGGTGCTTGGTCCCTCCCTAGGGTGGGAGGACGGTTGGCTAAGACGATGTCGTTTTTGGTGAAGCATTCTTCGACTGCGGATGGGGACGACACGATAACCACCAGTTGGGAACCAAATCGGAGGGAGAAAATCTGGCGTATTTTTGCGAGAGGCTTTGGAAAGTCCGGTGGATGGGCTTTTTGACGAGATGAAGATGACCCAGAATTGGGAGAGAAGGTGGGCTGGGAGGGAGGTGTTTGGGTGTTGTTGTTTGAAGGTGGATGATGAGCTTGAAAGCAACAGCGACGACGAGAAGAGAGAGGGATGAGTATAACAACAACATGTCTTCCGTATTTGTGAAAATGTCTGTGAAGAAGATGTGGTGTATATGTGGGATATGTGGGATAAGGGGCCTTGCAGGCAGCTCTATATATATGGAGAGAAATCCATCCTTTGACGTAACAGCTTAATCATATGTCATGTAGACTTGTATTTGATTCCTCATCTAAAAGGGGCAACTGGCTTTTGAATTTGATTCCTCATCTAAAAGGGGCAACTGGCTTTTCTGTATAGACTTGTATTACTTCCCTTCTGTTTCTTTCTTGGTCCAATGGACATAGCGCGTCTTTGCATTCCATACAGTGGCGGAGATAGATATTTTACATTGAGGGTGGCGCAAAATTTTTTTTTTTGTCATAAAAATTGTCCACCTTAAAAAATTTAGTAAATC